>NC_083764.1:58495164-58712664 GCF_963514075.1 Conger conger | reverse complement strand
CCCACAGGCCAACGACTGTTTTACACACTGCACGCCCCACAGTGCAACAGGAGGCCGGCTGCCCATTGAACGAGTGGGCGTCTTTAACCGACAACACCTGGGAGCCTATGGGCACCATGCGCATGCATGGGAGGGCCTCATTCAGCAGTAACACAAACACAGCCAGACCTAAACCCACACAGCCCCCGGGTCTGCGTTCAGTCACTGCAGACTCTCGAGTTTGGATCTTAACCCTTTAAGGCGCGTAAGTGGAATGTTCTAAACTCAACATTCCGAATGCTGATGTCACAATCGCCACTGGTAACTGAAAGCAATGGGAGTTCTAGAACACTGACTTAGAAGTTATATGGAAAAATAACATTTCAAAATACCTACTCCTCAAAGGGATAAGGTTGGAGCCAGAAAAGCCAAGGTTATACGGCCCTGCCTGCACACAATGCATGCGCCTGTATTGGCTGGGGTGCTCGGAAGCGAAAAGTCATCTTTTGTGCATTGACAATAAAGATTTGTTCACTGCTAATAAAGGTATTCAGAACTCTCTCATAAGAGGCGGAGTGGTGGAGCCTTGGTCTGAATGGGCTCTCAGACACCAGGCCCCGCGGCACCGGTATCTTGCCGTGCACCGGCTCCACTCAGACGGGCGCTCCAGGAACAATTAAGCAATTAGGGCCGATTACCACGCCGGCGCCCTCGCGGGCCCCAGAACCGGAGCGACCGCTCGTCCTCAAGGACGGAAAACAAAAACAAGAAAACGTCACGCGGTTCAGTTCCGTCACGCTGCTCCATTTCACAGCGAGCCCGCGCAAAGGCGGGCGCGGACCTGCGGGGCCCGGTCCCAGGGGCCCCGTCTGTTTCACCTCCCACCGATGTTTGCTTCCCGCGCGCTCCTCTTTAATTTAGCGCTGCGGCAGTAAGATAAAGGGCCCCGGCACCCTGCCTAATTCCTGCCTCGCCGGCAGCAGCTGCACTAAATCAGCCCGCGTGATATGACTAACTTTTCAAACTCCAACTCTCCCTTCTTCCGCCACGGCGACCCACATTCAAATTTATAGCAACTGGATATTTAATACATAATGAACTAAGGCTAAACAAATCAAGCACTGAAGGAAGACTAATAAGATTTCAAATGGAATAATGCTCCATATTTCCATCCGTGCCGCAGACGCGGTAAAATGGATACACGAGAACGGGGACAAATAAGCGGCGTATTAGACAGTTCGGGAATCCAGATGAATCTGCTCAATAGCCGACACGTACGGCGATTTGCATATATGTGTGTCCGGGGAAGGCTCGGATTGACTTGATCTGATTTGATTCGATCGCCAGGGGTCTGGGTGACATCACGGCGTGCAGAACAGGCCTGACGGAGGCAGAGGCGAGGGGAGGCGGGGGGGGTGGGTGGATGTCACCTTCATGTGAATCAGCGACATCCATCATTCCCCTCGTTCCCCGGCTCCTTACTGCACGGTGCAGGGGGGGGGGGTCAGGATGACTAATTCACTCATGGGATAATAGTCACATTGGCAATCACGGGCGCGTCCCGCGGCCTCGGACGGAATCACAACACAGGACGGGGCGCTGGGCGCCCCTCCCGTCCCTCCCGGGCCCAGCGCCTCAGCCCGGGGTTCCGCGGCGGTGCGGCACGTTCCTCCCCCAATTAAAGAAAGCGGCGGCGGCGGCCTTCGTGAAAAAAGGGCGGAGCGCCATTAGCGGTTTTTGACGAGCGGCCTAAATGTTAAAAAAGGGGGAAAATCGCGATCGATAAAAGGGAACGTTAAAGTGGCGGCGGGCCATTATGTTCCAATCAAATTAAAACTGGCAGGGGAGGGGACTCGCTGTAAGGAACGGGCCAATGTGTCAGAAAACTGATACATTATGAATGTGTACGATGACAAATTGCCGCTGCAGTTCTAAATATGTTCAGAATGATATCATTAGCACCCAGACATCCATTATTATTATGAAGAATGGAGCGCAAATGTATGGGGACGCAGCTATGCATAATCGCCAGGCGGAGACAGCAACAGATATGCGACGTGGAGCACTCCGCAGAATTAATGCCCCGCTGTTTAACACGAGGCGGAAATATAACCGCACGAAGAGGCAAAACAGAAACACATTAACGTCACTGGCCGGGACTCAAGCAACCTTTGCCTTTAACACTTGGCTCACGGTTAAATTAAAGGTACAGTAGGTAATTTCGGACTTCTAACAGTCAAGAGAGGAATAGCGGCAACAAACATCTTCAAACCACAACACTGTTTATCCCTCCCCCTTCTCTGTAAATGCGCTGACGTTGAAACGCCATTGGCTGTGGCAATTAAAACCAATTTTCAGCCAATGAGCTTTAATTATTGTACAGTTATACAATGTTTTGGAGTGTCGGGCCATCAACTGCATATTTAGAAACTAGAATTTAAGGACTATAAACACAGGCAGAGGGTGAGTCAACATGTCAGTGAGCCTTTTTCAATGATAGGAAGGGATTTACAATGGCCTTGTAACAATGTTTTAACAAAAACATCTTACCGATTATACCTTTAACACTTCAATTTTCTTCACGATCATAAGTCTGGTGACTGGTTTGCCACTGTTGATCTGGTCCTAGGCTGGTAAAAGCATGCAGCAGGAAGGGCACCTCATGGAGTCTTATGTGTGTCTTTCCTATGTCCTAGCATAGCTGCATCACTCACACGCAGGTCTGTAGAGCATCATAAGATGGGTCAGTCGTCACTGTCCGTCTGCGTTCCCACTCACTGCAGGCCCGGGGTGAGGGGGGGGGACTCAACTGCTTCTTGACCAACACAAAGACATCTTCTACAGTCAAGGATGACTTAACACTGAAGACAACAGCACCATACGATCTGCAGAGATGGGGGTGTGGTGACACTCTCGGTCACCAAATAATTAGACGTTGGTATGACCTCTCATCAACGTTGGTCATGGAGGTCGATATTGTGTTGATTAGTGGAATTAAATATTTGGTGACACAGGTAAATCGAAGAGGACAAAACACTGATGTAAGTGTTGTGAGTCATCGTCAGTCAGCCCGGTTTAGACAAATTGTTTGGGGGGGTTGGGAAAAATCCTTAAAAGCTTTTTTCCAATTCATGACCCACGTGGACTTCTCCCAGATAAAACCTACTGGGCGGCACGACCCCGAGAAATCGGCAGCTTCCCTGCATCATCTGCGCAAGGTGCTGTTGACGGGGGCGGCGGTCAGTCGGGGACAGGGTTCGGTAAGTGAAGCTTTAACCTTGAGATCCCAAATGTGCCTGAATGATGCATGCGATGGCTTTTCCGTCTACAATCTCTGGGGTTTTCGCCGTTCACCGTTTCAACACATTGATAAGACCACACAAAAGATTTAGAATCCTCTCATAGCCGTAACCTCATAGATTTTGTCCCAGCGACCAATCGTAGGCACACAGGCACAGGCCTACCCTTCACATTTTCCAATGCACATAAATTAACGTCAGGTACTGTGGCTCCAGGGCGGCACGATTGGAGAGTCTAAATTGACGTGGGTATGAGTGTGTGAGTGAATGGTGTGTGTGCCCTGCGATGGACTGGTGACCTGTCCAGGGTGTATTCCTGCCTTTCGCCCAATGTATGCTGGGATAGGCTCCAGCCCCCCTGCGACCCTGTTCAAGATAAGCGGGTTCAGATAATGGATGGATGGATGGATGGATGGACTGTGGCTTCACCATAACAGCGGAGTGTGCCCCCACAGAAAGAACACAACTGGGTGTGTTAACGCGAGAGACAATAAAGAAAGCCGAAAATGAAGGGATTCTCATTTCCTTATTTTTGCAGAGGGGAACCAGTACGTGCCTTTGTGGGTTTCTGAGGAAAGCCAACGGCTGGTGTCACTATTTGGATGACAGACGACAGGCAATTTCGGCATCAGATGGTCTGAATCCCGCTCATTTTAGAATTAGGCTGCCTTTCAATCAGGACCTTTATTTAGCTGCGGAACGCTGAATGACTTCACATCTTGCCCAAATTATGGCTTCAATTAAGAACCTGAGGAGGGAAGGGCCCGCTCTCCAGGACAGGGGGGGGAGTAACCGGTGGCTTCGCCATGAGTGTTGGAAAGTGCCTCTAATGCAGCCGCGCGCCTTTTTCTCAACCTGATTCCTGCTTCCACTTTACATTATATAGGCACACCCTGTAAAACATCAGTGTAAATGGTTTATAATGCCACCAGCAGCTTGCTTAATAGGAAACCTGGTTTCAATCAGCAGACAAATTGCCTGCACAGCCAGCAGTCTGCTACCTCACAAATCTTTCAACCGTACTGACAGTATGCGGCAACTTGCTGCTGGGTTACCGAAAATCAAAGAGGGAAGTCCAAAATAGGCCAGTCGTCCTCCCTACCATGTTAAAACTGAACCGCTGCCACTGGCGCCCATAAGGTACCAATTGACTGTCCAAAACAGCCCCAGCCATGACGTCCAGGCCGAAATCCCAACCTGCTTCATTTATACATCACGCAAGGTTAACCGAAAAAGAAATCCTGCTGCCTGTAACCAATGTGGTCTGAGTGTTCAGACACAAAATGGCTGACACGAGTGCAGACTTCGAAGAGTTAACTCATTCATTTAACTGAGATTCTTGGACTAAACGTAGCCCATATGACATTGTGTTTTTTTTAAATGTTACTGTACCCCAAGTGGCCTCTTTTCACACACAAAAATGAGAAAATGTAATCCTTAAATTCAAGTTTGAGCTTGGAAAAAATAAGTTTAAGCAATACTGGGATATTTTTTGACAGCCCTAATGTATACACACACAGACTAAGCGTTATCATTTAAGCCGAAATTCACATAATCACAGGAAAAAGCAGCAGTGAGGATCAGCTGGAAATTGTTTGTGCAGAGTGGCCCTTCAGCACATGACAACAGTGAGCTGGAGAGCTTCACAGTGCCAATTAGCAGCAGGCATTTTCAGGGCTGTTCACTGTGGAGGGCTCCGCCGCCAGGAGGACCAGGCATGGATCACGCGGGCGGGAGCTGAAACCCATGCTCTGCGGACAGCAGTGCGTTGCTCTGCCGAAACCCACACACACACACACACATGCACGTGTGCTCACAAACACACACACGTGTGCACACATACACACATGTATACACGCATGTGCACACACCCATACATGCACGCACACACACACACACACAGACACATGCACGTGTGCTCACAAACACACACGTGTGCACACATACACACACACATGCACATGTGCACACAAACACACATGTATACACACACGTGCACACATCCATACATGCATGCACACACACACACACACACACACACACAGACACATGCATAGACACACACACCCACACACACAAACATACACATACACACACACAC
Source organism: Conger conger (assembly GCF_963514075.1). Lineage (NCBI taxonomy): Eukaryota > Metazoa > Chordata > Actinopteri > Anguilliformes > Congridae > Conger > Conger conger. The sequence continues at coordinate 58,707,285 of NC_083764.1, read as the reverse complement.
AGGCACACACACACCCACACAAGCAAACACTTACAAATACACAGAGTGGCAACAGAAACGTCCTGCTCAGACACACTCACTAAGGGCCAGTAACCCTGCAATCCATTATTCAGGCCTAATGCCTCTATAATCCAGTCTGAGAGAGCAAGCCACCTATACCACCTCTTCAGCCTAAAAGCCTCTATCAACCACAAATGGACCAGGGTCCACAGAAGAGAAGACGTGAAGGAGTGGTCCTTATTCCGATTACAGGAGGGCATGGAAACTGCTCTCCGTGGCCCGGTATGTTCACCTCATGCCTTGCTGTTGCCTGTTAGCAGTGGGCTGCTAGACGCACTGCAGGTTCCCTTTGTGCCCACCAGAACACCCTGAGACTGGGCATGGGCACGCCTGCCATGGAAAGCACTCCCTAATCACATCGCAATGAGACAAGCATTTCTTAAAAGTGTCTTTAATACGTGAAATGCGTTTAAAACTAAGATTCTCGCTGAGCCACTTGCGATCGCTGGTCAGTAACTTTCATTAACAACGCTATTATGATCACGTTATTAAGGCAAGTCCTTATTGTCTCTCATCGACTCTCACCTCAGTCACAGCAAGGTCCCAGTTTGAATCCTGGCCAGGGCCTTTTGGTGTGGAGTTTGCATGTTCTCTCTGTGTCTGTGTGGAGTTTGTATGTTCTCCCTGTGTCTGTGTGGAGTTTGCATGCTCTCCCTGTGTTTGTGTTTGCAGTTTTGGCTGATTGGAGAGTCGAAATTGCCCCATAGGTATGAGTGCGTGAGTGAATAGTGTGTGGCGCCAAATGCATGCTGGGATAGGCTCCAGTCCCCTGTGTCCGATTCATTTTCACAGCGATTTGGTCTGCTTGGAAATATATAAATATTTAATGTTTTGAGTGATGTGTGATGTTGTTTTATTGTTTTCCCATGCCAAGACCCTGGTGTGACAGAAAAATAAATCAAAAGTATTGTAACACTGTGTGTTGGCTGTGTCTACCAATACAATAATTTCACTGACATTCTTGCATTGCAATTCATACACTATACAATACAATTAAATGACAGTGTTGCTGTTTGGTGGCTTGTTCATGTAGCTGAGACTGTTGTGAGAAAAAAAAAAAGCCATGACTCGGTGGTAAAAGCTAAAGCTAGACTAAAGTTCTGAGTTAAAAAGCAAGAGGAGGGAAAATTGGCCAAAATATGCTGAGGTCTCTGCGGGTTAATGCAATATTATCCATGCGACGCTTATGCCTCAGCTCATGAGTCAGCGGCCCTCTCCTCCTGCGCTTCGCCTTACAGAGGACGCTCCTACCCCGCTGCGGCGATGCACCACCGGGAGCCTGAGCAGAATATTCACCAGCGCGCTCCTCAGATACGCTTCGCATTATTTTGCAGCTTGACGTCGGTTGGCAGTGCCGTCCCGAAGGTGGTCTGGGGAAATTGCGCGCATTTCCCTGTGCTGCCAGAAGTGGGGGGGGGGGGGGGGGAAGGGGTGAGACGCCACACTGAAAATCTAGTTTAAATTGACCGACACCGCCACAACCCGTGCGTTTGACAAACAGCCCAAGGCTTTAAATCCCTGCCGCCGTCAATGTTGTTACTCTCATGCCACAGTTATTTCTTTCAACAACACATGTACTGTTCTTCTGTATTCACAGCCAGGCAAGGAACAAAAACTTGCATGTGAAATTCCGGCAATGAAGTCAAAAGTTCAAGTCAAGAGTGAGGAAACGTTACCCATTTTTGGCGCTGAATAATCAAATTTTTTTCATATTAACAACAGATTAAATTTAAGACATGGTGACGATGATCCAATAATCGTGTTGCAAGAGCGTCACTTCACCCTCGCTGCGCCTTAGATGCTGTAGCGAACAAATGATCCCTATTCTAACTTCTTGTGACTTGATGCAATTCCAAGAAACCCTCCCCGTCCCTTTAACAGCGGATTCCTCCCAATAAGTTTAACTGTGAAGATGCATCGCTACAGTGGTGTCCGGTGTAACCACTACTTGCGGCACTAGCGATAATAACTGTTTTTAAGAAGTTACCGTTGTTTAGGTGATGCGGACTACTTCTGTTTTAAATAAGTGTTTCGGCTCTACTGTCCTGCGTCTTGTATGCGAGACGCTTGACAGTGAACGCCCCTGCAAATAATCACTTGCGTGGGCGCCCATCTCAAAATAGCCCCGCGGAGTGACGGGGCGTACTGCGAGCACACCAGGGGTGCAGTTCCGTCTGCTGCTCTGTCTGTTTGTCTAAACACGTATAATACAGCCATCGTCCTTTAATCCGATCGTGTTTAACAGCAAAAACATTTGGCTTCACTTTTCCAAATCGTTAGTCGCAAGCTTTTTCACTCGTACCGCAGAGTAGCTTTTCTGACTGATACCTCTACGCTTCATACACAAAGATGTCAAATGCGCATTGATACCTTGGGCAAAATAGCCAAAATGTTATTTTGACAAGCGTCCCGTCCTTTCGGAAAAGTAATGCAATGTTAGTCGCATTTTGAACAAATCCTGGTTACGTAAGGATCTGCAAAATATCTAAATGAAATTTTGTCGTGTCGGTTTCTTCAACATGGAGTTCTGCAGGAGCCGTCGCCTGCTAATACAGCTGTCCTTTCAGCACTTGCCGCGCGAGGTCATACATCGTTTACAACAAAATTCATTCATTCCACCCATCCACTCAAAATGTTCAAATGTTTTTTCTCTTTTTTTTCTTTTGAACTCATTTTAAACATTTCTGCTATGAACTTACACTTCGCGATAAAACGTACTTCATTAAAAACATGTTTTCAAAACGGTTCAATCGCAACCGCAACCGTACAGAACTTCGAAGATTAGTATAGTACTGCCCTCGAGCAAACTGTCGGACATACACATTCCGAAATGCGAGATAGCTACATCTAACGCCTAAGACATACATTCATAAAGACGATTTAATAGAAACCACCCAATACATACAAAATCAAAAAACGCCCGCTTCATGTGTTTTCTGCGACAACTACAATATGACATTTTCTTTAAAAGCAAGTTTATCAGAGAACACTGTTTATTAGCAATGGATTTCCAGGGCAAATCACTACTTCAAAGCCAACTGGTAGCAAGCTTTCCATAAAAATAATGAAGATGCACGTCAGAAAATAAGAGAACATTTAAAATGCAAGTTCTCATAGGTTTTGACTAACGTCGAACTTGAACGAAACAGGTTAGTCTTGAATCGGAAACCTCTGAATCAGAATATGTGGCATCAATTGTGTCTTTGCCGTTATTGAAGCTGGCTAGCAAATTCAGTGTACATTGTAACGATAAACGAGTGTAGTTAATTTCGCAACGGCGACTGCATTTAGTCAATCTGAATTTACTCGCGCTGTCTGTAGATTTTGGAAGACTAGACAAGCAAAAAAAATGTATTTTTTTCTATAAATACAAATGAATAAAGGCTGTGAATTAAGTATTGTAAATGCAAATAATTGATGTTACCTAAAGAGAAAAATCAAATGTTAAATGCAACGTTATTCTTACTGAAACGTAGTCAGCAAGCTACGTTTCCACTGAAAGTCGCTGGCTCGTTTGCTAAATCAACCAGCCTGTTCTGTTAGCTATCAGCTGGTAAACTGCCTATACGACTGTAAACCACTTGACAAGACTGTCATCTCGATTCTTGGCTTGCATGTCCATTAGCTAGCTGTGAATGGTGAATTAAAACAACTTAACTATACCAACTAGGTATAGTTACTTAACTAGCCAGCTATCCAAGTGAATGGCATTCCAGAGGCGTTAGTTAGCTAGCACTGGCCAGATAGGCAGCGATATTTCAGCGTGATGCTGTACGTGGTTAAAAGCGACCTTATCAAATGCAGTCATTTTAACCATGCAAGATAGCAACCTTTAAATTTCTTAGCACGCTTTAGTCAATGATTTCTGTTGAACTATGCCGCGGGTTGGTAGGCTAATCAGTATGTTTAAATATGTTAGTTTAGCTAGCTAACAGTTAATTATTTCAAACAAGTAGCTCCCCATCTAAGACGTGCGTCAGCTAACGTTAGACTAACTTAGCAGGTTGTGGCACCGTTAGCTTTACAGTTGCTAGCCTGCCTTCTAGACTGTGTGCTACCGATGTTTCCCAACACGAACATTATTAATTGTAAGTTACAAGCTGAATCATAACTTCGCTCTAGGGAAGTTCGCCTAGATTCATACGGTAAGTTAGTTTAGTTCGCTAGGTAACTTAACGTTAGAGAACTGATACCCACCAAGCTAACCTTAACTTATCTTATTCATAACTTTGAATTGGCTAGACACTGACTGAGACAGTGCCGCTCCGCTAAGCAAGAGCTCGCTAGCTAGCTAGTTGCCAATTGATTCTAGCTAGCACACGCTAGACAGCTGTAAACGTTAGTTCGCTAACTAACGTTAGCTAACGTTATACTACAGATCAACTAGATAGCCATCTAACCGTTAACGTTGCCGTGTGTCAGAAAAAATGGAAAACTACACTCACCGTTTCTCCTCCGTTTGCATTTCTCTCTTCGCAACCTCTTCGTTTTCCCGTTCACTTTGTAGCGTAAAAATCCACTTTAAATTCAGTAACCAGCCTCACTTCCACGAATAAAATTAAATGTCCCTGTAATGTTCCCACACAGGAACTTCGGTATAATCCTGGGGGGAAATATATGTTTATCGTCTTTATGTTGAAAGAAGTCTGTTTTTCAGATATTCCCCTTTATAACGGTCTCCGAGTTTTCCCAGCCGCACGTTCTCTCTCCCTTTGCAGGCTTGCAGTCGGCTGGAGCTCTTTCTCTCGCTCTCTCACTCAGTCACGCTCTTGTCTCACAGTTACACAGGTTGTTCGGATTTTCGGATTCGCTCGGACTCTCTCGGTTTAAGTCGACGAAGGAGCTTCATTTCTTGTACCGATAACAATATAACGTTATTTGTAAAGACAGGGATTGGATTCAATCACATGAAAATGTGTTTTATTACACCTTACTTAATCGGATGAACGTGGGCTATCAGATTTTCCAAGTTAAGCAGCCTGTATTGCTGATATTCATGCTTCATTTTTTTTTTTACGTTGTTTTTTTTTTTTTTTTTTACCAATACCTCAGGGTGTATTGCACGTGACTGTAATGTCATGATGCACCTACAGTGTTCACATTTTCTATCTGCATTAAAATATGATCCAAGTTCTTATATTATATCTTATACATAAAATGTATAAAGTGTTGCCTTCACCTTAAATGCATTGCCTAAACATGAGGTAAACCAAGAAATATCAAGAAAGTATTCATAGAAAGATCCCATGCGAGTCAATTTTTATGTTTATGATTATTTGAATAGGGTCCATCAGTATGAGGAATATTTTATGATTCATGCAGATCGTTGATTACTCTTTTCGATGCAAACATATTGGTCCAAAGTGCCATTTTAAGTGAAAATTTATTATGAACAATAAGATAAATTGTCTCAGGACCATGAAAACAAACAAACAAACTTACCAACTCACATACTGTGAAGAAAGCAGGAATAGCCTTCTAATGTTGGTAGAATATGCCACGAATCGCTGCCACAATCAGCAATGATGCGCAACAAGGCCTGTAGTACTTGAAGAGTCATTTTGCCCCATACCAACAATACTGAACTAGCGCATAGAATCAAACGTTAAGATTGATCCGTAAGTAATCTAATGGTGCTCGGCTCGTGATTATGACGGCCAAATATTGGACAGCCCGCATCTGGATAATAGCGCACTTGACGGAGTGCGACACAGGAAGAGGAATTCTTGGGTGGCGTAGGGTCAGGGGCGCGTAGCGTGGGTCGGGGCAATTCCGCCACATCCTGGCTCTTTGTGCTTGAGCGGTCAAGCGGTGCACCTGCAGCTTCCAAGCCCCGCTACCGTGACCCCCGATAATGAGGGCCCAGCGGATCGGGGCCCTGAGAAACCCCGTCGCCCATTAGCAATCATTAATCTTAGGGTCAGACTGTGATGAACAGCCATGGTTTCAACCAACCACATTTATTTATTTTTTTGCCAGAGCTTGGAGGCATCGTCTATACAAGTTCATGTTTGTACCGGTCCCCAGAATGCAAGCCTAAAGGAAGTCCTCTCAAGGTCATATGAGATATCAATATTCTGCATGTTTTTTTTTTTTACCTAGGCAATGGATAGCCTATTTATGTTGACCTCATTCAATATAAATGCCTTAGGAATCTGATCCCGTCTGAAAAAAAACAACATGAAAGATTTTGTCTGGTGAGTGCATCGCTTATCATGTGTCAGTCTTCCCCTTTGCTTAAGGGGCATGCACCACAGACAACTGATGTGTTTCAACCAGAAGCCCTCCGTCTCAAAATTCCTTTGAATGAATCTTTTGCTATTTCTGTTTTTCTATAATGTGCATCATGAACAAATAAGATATAACTGAAATAATTGAAAACACCGAAAAGCCGCCTGTAATGTAGTGGTTAAGGTAAATGACTGGGACAGGCAAGGTTCGAATCCCAGTGTAGCCACAATAAGACCCGCACAGCCGTTGGGCCCTTGAGCAAGGCCCTTAACCCTGCATTGCTCCATGGGAGGATTGTCTCCTGCTTAGTCCAATCAACTGTACGTCACTCTGGATAAGAGCGTCTGCCAAATGCCAATAATGTAATAATGTAATAATGTAGAAAAACGATTGGTCTCCATATAAGGAAAAAATAAAATCAGGCCAGCAGCAAAGACCATCTCACCTGCCCAAACAGTAATCTGCAAAGCCTGCATACAGGAGTAGAAGGAGACTGCCTTGCAGGGGAAATGCACTTTGCCTCCTCCACTGTTAATGAGCAACTTTTAAATTGAAGCTGGAGAAGTCCCTCTCACTAACAGTGTTGAATGATGTTAGCACCCCTCAGCTGAAAGAGCAAAAGCAATGCCTCAAAGAAAAGTGGGTTTCGTCTTGTTCTTTGAAATGACTTTAAACATAAAACAGGGAACGATACTGAAATGCCACCTGAGTGGGGTGTGCATAAGAAACCGTTTCATTTGAACATGAAAGTTGATCAAAGGCATAGGAATTATTGTGGCAAATGTACTGTAGATGTATTGTATTGCAATGCAAACGTTTTATTTATGTCACCATATGAGGATCGCAGCTGGGATAATGTCTTGGTTCTTTGTGAGTGTGAAAACCGACAATGTACGATTCTTTGAAAAAGACTGAATATCTTGTATAACAAAAGCTTGTATAACAACACTTTACCGAATTCGGTTTTGTATGTTCATCTGTTTGTCGCTTGGTCTACACCGAAAGGGCACAGATATCAGTTTTTATCTTTGTCTGGAGTCAAAGATGGTCTGTAGTTTGATCCCAAATGTTAACATTTGCAAAAATGTCAAGACACCTGTGGGATTAGAAGTGAGAATATGATGCACATTAAGCGATGAAGCAATAGTGGAAAATATATCAGTTGGTACCTGATAGCAACTTCTCAAGGTTTGGATCAGTCTGGAATGCGTGACTCATTCCTACTTGACTTGCACATTTTTCCTGCTATACAGGACAGGCATTCCACAGCCCTCCATTTGAATCTAAAATTACATTTCTCATAACTGCAATGGTAAATTACTGTGTCACTACCAACACATTTGCCATCACACATTGCTATTACTTTTTTTTTTTTGGCTTTCAATCCAGCTACATGTAATCAGTTTATTGAATAACAGGTATCCTTCAATGTACCAGAGACACTTGAACACTCTCCTTGGCACTGTCTATGGAGTGCAGCTGCATAGATAATTGGTGTAAACATATAAAAGTGTTGTGCTGAAATTCATTACGGGCTCTGTGCAGCAGGGGTAGTGAGACCAGAGCATGAAATTATAATGCCGTGCTTATGATAGATGGAAATTTACAACGCATCTCATCTGAGCAACATGTTTACTTACATAAACACCATGATAACAAACCAGGCTTTGGAAGCTGGGCTTGCCATTTTTTGTTGCACACATTTATACTTCAAAATACATAATATTTTAAAATAAGATACATTTTAATTACAGAGCATATAGAAGTATGGAATGATTACAGCTACAGTGTAATCGTTAGGTGTCCCAAATCCCATGAATTCTCAGACTAAGCATTATTATGCATCAGTAATGCACTGAAAAGGTGTGACTATTTGTACTGAAGCATCAGGATTGCTTTTGTGAATCCAGTTCTGAAAGGGTGCAATCCTTAAAATTGTTATTTTTCCTTTTATGACAGTGACACACTGAGAACATGGGTGTGTGTGTGTGTGTGTGTGTGTGTGTGTGTGTGTGTGTGTGTGTGTGTGTGTGTGTGTGGGATGGGGATGAGGGGGTGAGGGGTGGTGGATAAGCTAGACAAATCAAAGCAATTATCAGCTGTGTCAGTAGTTAAGTGACAGGGTGCAGATTAACTCTGCGTCCAAACGTGCCCCCCTCTCCCCCTCTTCCCTTCAAGAGAGGTTCCCACCATCCCTGTGTCAGTTCCAGCAGGTGAACAGTATGTGTTAAATAGCCCGGCTTTCATGTCATTATAGCCACTATTGTAATTCTATTGCTATTTTTGTCTCAATTTGTTATAAATATTTGCAAACTGTTGCCAAATGGATGCCAGAAATCTATGAAGGGTGACTCAGCCTTGTCCAAGCTAGGGATTTTCAGTCAACAGTCAGATACTGAAAAGGCCGGAGCAAAAATTTCGAAGGAGATAAGAGGCAGGAGAAATGTATAGACTGTTATTTATTTATTTATTTATTTATTTATTTATTATTTATTTATAATGACCCCCCTTCAATTTCCTTCACAGTTTTACATTTTAATATCAGTCCATACCGAGGAGCATGATGAAGACTTGGTTATCCAGGCTGGGACAAAGTTGCAAGGAACAAATTGCAAACTTTTGTTTTCACAAATTAGGGATTAGGTTTTGCAAATAAACGTGTGTCACAGCCAGGCCACGTCCAAATTATCTCATCCGGACTGCAATTATTTTAGTTGTGCATGAAGCAGCTAACCTTGGATTATCACTCTTCCCCAAGCACAACCATTCATTCAAATAATAGGGGGACTGTATAGGCTCCATGCTGAAATGTTTAGATTCATTGTTTAAATGTAAAACGTGTTATACGTGATATGCTTAATAAGATCATTTTCATAGCTGTTGGCGTTCATAGCTGTTGCACCCTTGAAGGTGCAAGCAACCATGTATTCTATAACAGATGGTGCTTTTTCCTCATGAGCCAAGTGAGTGGCAGCTGGATTTTCTAACATTTAAAATAGGTTTAATAATATTTTCTAACAACCGGCTTTATTATCGGTGCTTGGCGTTTGGTGATTACATTTCTGCTGACTGTTGTAATACTCTGAATATCTTACTGTGCAACCTTGACTATCCCAGGAGAGAAGAAGGAACAACATTCATTTTAGGGCCATTTTCCTTCAGATAAGCTCTTCTATAATTTCTTTCAGAAGATTTTATGGAGGGGTAAGACTCCTTGCACTGCATGTCATAATAATATCAATTCTGATTGCATTGTCACATTGACATCTCTAGTGCAGAATTCAAAGGTGAATTCCTATGCTGAAGAAAATGCCACTGAACAATATGCAGGTGACCATAGCCACCTTATAATTACAGAATTACATAATAGCATTCATGCAGCGTTATACAATGAACACACTTTTACACAATTAATTCATTTGCCCATTTTCCTATTGAAAATGAAGGAAAAAGTGCACATTTACCTGAAGCTATTAGAGTTATCGCCATGGAAGCAGCAGGGGAGAAACGGCGAGAGGGATGTGTGGGTGTTTTGTGATTAAGCAGGACAGAAATCATTGCCAGAAGGCCAAAGAACTTGAGAACAGTCTATGGAAGTGCTTATTGTATGGAGTGTGAGTAGGCTGAGAGTTGACACCTCAATTTTTCTGATTCACGGTCAATCTCGGTTCAGGAGGAGCTACTCGGATAGGCTATAATATTTCAGATAAATGTACGAAGGAAAAAAAATGGTTTACCACAGATTCTATTTACAACTGTACCAACTGTTACCACTCCGCTGGTGATGGGAGCGCGGGAGGCTGAACGAGGTGCAGTTTGAGACAGCGTGGTGGACTGCGATGGAGCCAGGGATGCTGGACTTGTTCACTCCAGGAGGTCCAGAGCTTTAGGTTTCAGTAATCCCAGAGAGGGCCAGCAGATTAGGATACTGCCTTGTCAGAATTCCTTAATCCAGGGATGGGCAACTCCAGTCCTGGAGCGGCAGTGTGTACGCAGGGTTTTTCTTGCCACCAGTTACCCCGGCTCAATCAGCTAATAAGCCATATGCACCATGACCGATCATAAATTAGACCGCAATAAAATGCAACAAGACAAGAACATTTCTCAGCTGCTGCTTATGACACAGAATGTGGCAAAAAATGACAGGTCGTGTAAATTGGGCTAGACTGGGATAATGAAATAATTAAGAGCAGAAGTTGGTCTGAAATCCAGAAACAGAGACGGCCCATCCCTGCTTTCAGCCAACAGTACGGAATGCGAGGAGTTAGTTCATCCTTAATCAAAGTGGGATCTGACTTTTTGATCTTTTTTTCTTTTGAAAGAAATTATTCTGATCTAAATCGAAAAATGAGCGTGGTTAGGATTCACTTCAGCTTAATTAGTTTTGAATCAGAACCTGTGACTATGAAGTCACCTAGAGATAAATAAAGATCATGCAATTGCTTGCAAGAGGAAAATAAGAATGGAAGACTCATTATCAAAGACAGAGCAATCCAAAAACAAATAATGTTAGCAAATGTTTTCCAATATACTTTTTTTGTGATATTTAAAAAATGTGTATACATATTCTTCACAGGATTGGTACATACAAAAACAGGCTGTTTACCCCACTTGAATTTTAGTATTTTAATAACTAAATAATTAGACTCTAACACAAATACAGCATGTGCAATATATGTTTTGCACATAGAACCAGGCCAACAGCTATAAGAGTACCGTATGTATGAATGAAGGTTTGCATCAGGAGATGAGGTGTATTTCTGTCACGACAATAAGAAGCTTTGCAAGAGACACGATTGATTTAATCACAGTTAGGACACATTACTTTGAAGAGGCCTGAGAAAAAATGCTTTAATAATCCATCTTTCCAACTAAAATAATTCAAAACATAGCAAGCAGTGCAATGATTTAATATAGATGGCATCTATTAAATAAATAACAATGATCGGACAGAGCAGCAATGTTGACGGACATAAATTCAGATATAAAATCAATGCCCGAATACGTAGAAACTCAATTTTCCTTCTACTCATTACCGCGTAAATTGCAAATTTTTCATCTCCATAACAGTGATGAGAGCCTTTTAAGTCTTTCCAAACAAACCACCTACGTATGCATCAAAGTGACATCAGAACCTAATCATGTCAGAGCTGGAACTCCCACTTCAGTACGATGACAATGCAGTCCAGTTTCTGGCCCAGCATTCGGGAAAGTGTCACAGAACAGGGATGGGTTTAATCTTGCTCAACCTAGATGAAATTAGGATATACACGGAAAATGTGCCCAAAGCTTGGCACTCATCCTCTGAGGAACTTTATGAACACGTGACCCGTTTTTCAGCGCGTGACAATATTACATCCGTATAGCATTTGATGGTTTCAGCTGGCAGTTAAACAGGGTGTCGTTCTCTGCGTAAATTGAACTGATTCACACTCACGCCATGTGAGTGAATATCCACACTGAGTTTGCATCTATCCAGAGGCTCTCAAGTCACACATTAACAATTCATTTTTCCTGAATTATTTAGTGCTAGTATGTCCTAGCATGGCAGTTTTCTCTTTATATTGACTGTTGTATTGAAGCCAGGAGGTCCTTTATTTTTTTGTGGTTTATTAATGGAGAGAAAGCTTACAAACCAAAGAACACAAAACAGTTGCATTAGAGGATCATAAGAAGAATATGTGTTTTGCCTTCAGTAAAAGGCAAGATCTTATTCATCAATTTTATATTTCAAAGGCACCAGTCAAATTAATGGACACTTAATTTGAATGATTATATCATTTTCATCATTTAGCCCCCTTTTTCCAGGTTTGCGCAGAAATTCTGCAAAACACAACAGTGCACTTTTAAATAAGAACACTGACTGCAAAACCTGAACTCGACCACTGTGAGCCCTAAGTGGTCAGATTTCCTAATTGACTGCATCCTCTCTGTTTGTTCCTGATCTTCAGTCAGCACTCCCTGGCATATTGGGTTTCAGAAGCCTTCCCGTTGGCCTCTCAGAGCGCTGAGGGAATCTGTTTTTTCCTCAGCTTCGGAGGAAGGCTGAGCAAAAGGATATTAGCTGGTTAATTTTTAATTTCTTGAATGCAAAGCCATGTTTTCATAGGCTAAGCACTAATGGCCCGGATTAGGTATCATGGCGGAAATCTCCGAAGGACCCCAAGAATGCTCTTAGGGTCTCCATGGAATGTGCCATTAAGGCCCCCCCCCCCCAGAAAACAAGCCACTTGGAGACATGCTGTCCCACTATTGACTGCAGTGCTTCAGACTGAAAGAGAAGACCGAGCTGCTTTGGAGCTGAAGTGATGTGAAATCCAGCTGAGAATAGCATGGGGCTAGTTCCCTCTCATTTTTCACTCGGCGAAACATTGATAAATACCAATTATTAACCAACTGGGTATTTGTTCTCCTTTCTACTGAGTGATTCAGTGCCACACTTTAATATTTCTCCTGAACATCATACCTCACACTATTTTACGGCGTAAATAAGCCGCGAGATTCATGTCCCAGTAATGTCACGCTGCTGAAGCCCGTTCGTGTTCACGATTATTGAGTTGAACACAAGCCCTAACCGGAGCAGACTTTTGGCCGAAGGACAAATAGTCTGAGCCTCGCAGGCACTCGCAGTTTTTTCCGTGCATGGCTACAAGCATCCTGATAGATATATTTATGAACACTGAATGTTTTCCTTGACTAGGGAAATGTCGCCCGCCTTCCCAGCGAGCGAAGGAGATGATTGTTTTTATTGACTCAGATGTTCTGTTAGCGCGGGCGTGAGGTGTTGTAAATATCCAGCGACCGCGGCTCTCCGCGTTGCGCGCGTCTCGGTTCACTCTCGTGCCAGGCACCGTTGATGAGCTAACGCTAACAGTCCCAAAGCATGCTCCCCCGAGAGTGACACGTGCGCAGCCAAATGGACATTTTCTCCTAAAATTCAGAAGTGTTTTTTTTGTCAAGCAGAAGCGGACATTACAGTGTCAGCACCTACACAATTCGTAGGGATTGTAGTAGCCCGTATATGAAGATAGGATGACTCATATCTATAGGGCCCCTTTCCATTTAAACCGTGTTACTCACATGATCGTGAAATTACAATTTATTGCTTTCTGCATTTACTAGCATTGAGTGCTTGGGATTCCAGATTACAATAAATGTCATAGTGAGTCGATGATTTTTTTAAAGCACATCATTCTTTTGTAACGCGCCGACAATGCGATTTGTCAAGGAATACACATTCCGTGTATTACGTGATGAATAGTGTTTCATGGTCCTGAGACTGGGGGGTTCAGAGTTTGGCAGAGAATCTTTTTCAGTCTCTGATATAACCACTAAAATGACTGCAAATACCTTGTCTCCCTCCATCACCAGTGAGAAGATCTGAGTCCATGCCAGCGACACCGAACTGCCTGTGCGGAACCCCTTCGGTCCAAGCAATTAAGGGATGTGGAATTCAGTGTCACTTTTATTTAATTTCCACTGTCTCTGGCAATTTCTCCGCTTCCAGAGAAAAAAATGGTCTCTCAACTTTTCAGCGTTTCTTCTCCAGCTCACTGTGGAACCCCCCGAACAACCCCCGACAACCCCCAACCGCCCTACCCGTTCCCATCCGGAGCCCCCTTGCTCTGGAATCTCCCATAATGCTTTGCTTCTCTGCACACCAGTGGTAGAGAATGATGAAACAGGACTGGAGGACCATGTTCAGCAGCGATTCCACCGACAGAATTTCACAGGCAGATGGTCTGTTTCCCGCCGAGGAGGCAGGAAGCTCCTTCTGAAAAGATTTATGCTGTGGGGGAAGAGAATCGGGATAGTATTAGACACACAGTATTAGGGCCATTTCCGAAGAAACGTGAATTGAATTGGCAGATGGTGGAAATATTCCTCGCTCCTCACATAAAAGCTACAGTCCAAATTGCTAGTGGGACGGTTCATAACATGAGGAAGGACGTACGTCAAATTAAAAGCTTGAAAGCACTGATGAACTGAGAGTGCATCTTAGGCAGAATACAAGATTACAGTTATCTTTTAGGTTTCTTGCTTGCGGGAATTTTTCCTTTCATTCTGTTTTGGCCATAGCCTGAGAGGTACCAAGCAGGACTGCAGTTTAAGAGAAATTATACACATTTTCTAAATTGAAACCAGAAAGCTGTTTGACCCTTGTATTGTCTTAAGGGTCAAAAATGACCAACCACTATATTTAACAGCAGAGAAAACCTCTTCATGCAAAATAGAATTCAATTCATTAAAATTCAATTAAGCAGCTTTATTTTAAGGGTTTAGTGAAGGCGGGCCTTAGGACAAGGGGACTACACAAAGGTTGATATGAACCCAAAACCAATTTTTGCATCAGTCATCATAAATCTTATGAAATGTGCACTCCATATCTTTGCCTGTTATTTTTCCACAGTTCTCTCATAGCAGTTTTAACCGTTCTTCTTCGTCTCTACCTCTTCTCCTGTTGATACTTCATGATGAAAACTCATTTCTGCACATTGCATCTTCCTTTTCTCTGGTCATTCATCAGTGACCATCATGAACATCAGTTTGTTCTTTGGGAATTTCATCCTACTGTCAATTCTACTGTCTTATTCTATGATACAATGCTTTTACAAATGGCATGGTTTGGATCTTACACAAGACCAGTAATAGACCTCTCCATTACTACTGAAATTTAAACGTAGACGTTTGTCTTCTTAGTCATTGACACTCTTTGCAGATACATCAAACATTTTCAGGTTCCTTAATATTTGTAAAAACGGGCGGTCAGCGCTACACTATGTTTGGCATATTAAGCAGCCAAAATTACATTTGCGTACATTAGTAGTAGGCATTTGTGTTTCACATTTTTATTTCATAAAGATGCATTTGGGGGTATAAATGCTTTTTCTAGACTATCTACCACAAGCTCTAGAAATGAGGAGAGTTACCAAATTAAGCAGTAAGGCTGTTTAAGATCATTATTTTTTGTGTAATTACAGGTTTAGACTGTGCGAAATTCAAAAGGGCTCTGTATTGCTGTGTTTAGTGAATTCACTGCTAACTCACTGCAGTACTCCTTATTTAGTCATAGCTTCTGCAATATCATTATCTATGTGCTGCAATATAGCATGAGAGGTTTCCAGGCAGGGGTTTCCATTGCCAGGTGAGTCTAAATCAGATGACGTCATTCCAGGTATAACGAAGGGTTGACCAGTAAAAGAAACAACTCATTGATTTTGGTGAGCCACACACCATCAGGACACCACTCCCACTTACACCATTAATCAGACGAATACAAACTCTCAATATGAAGAATATTTCATGAATGTCAGCATTAAGGTTATCAATGCAGTTGTGAGAAAATAATGAAGCTATCAATTTCTTACAACATGCCTGGGACATGTCTATGGGTAATTCCCTGAAATCGATACATTGTTATTTGTCAAATTATACAGCACTGTCTGTCATTTTATCATAGAAAATATAGATGGCAATAAGCACTCTATGAGAACACATTATCTGTTAAGCGTAGGTGAGCATGCATAATCTGTAATCACATTCAGCAATAAATCACTTATGTCTGGATTTTAATGGCGGGGGGGGGGATAGAATGAAAATAAAAAGATTCCTTTTTTTCCGTATGCATAATCACATACAGAAGCTACATGGAAGCCATATTTTATGTATTTTAGTCAGAATTACATAAGATACTGTGTGTTGCACTTAACCAACCACCAGGAGTATCATAGACTGCACAGGCTCATGGGAAGAGAAAAGGATATTCTGGTGTTGTTCACAGTGCAAATGTTTACATCATTATTTAAAACAGAGAAACGGAAGCAATGGAAGCTTTGGCCTGTGACAGGTAAACCGATTAAAGATTTAGATACACTCAGGTTCAGATTAGATACGTTCGGGTGGGCATTCATTCAGGTTTGCCGCTGTTTTCAGATGCCTATTCATACACGTGCACACACTCACATCAACACTGTTGCTGTTCAACACATGCTAGAAGCTGGAACAAACTCCTGTTCTCTTGAAAAAATGTCAAGGCAAATCATGATACTGTAACGAACAAAACATAGCAGATCATCAACGTACCATAGTGTGTGGATGCTTCAGCTTTTATGACCATAAATATGCTTTTGGAGACTCATAACAGTCATGGTAGCATGTTTAATTTATTTTTGGTTTTAAATACTCTGTGTTGCTCTAATTAATTCATGCAAAAGTGAAGAGAATAATAAGCAACCCTGGTGGAACCATATGATCCTGACTTTCTCATCAATGCTCTAAGTAGTATACTTCAGATATGATTAGATACAATAAGTACGTATATCTATGTATTATATAACTGATTTCTTTCTGTTTTTGTGCCTGCCATATATTCCATCCCGTTTCTCAGCCCACCTTCTCAGTGTGATGATAATGTTGAGTTAAAAAAAATGGAATATGATTGCAGTCATCTAAACTTTCCACAGATAAGAATAGCTCAGTGTGAATTTGCTTTGAAACCTAATTACCAAAACAAAGATTCCTGAGCCTACTGGCCAGCAGCTACATATTTCGCGAGAGGCAACCTGCAAGAATCCCCTCACTGTAATTGTCAATGGCTGAGGAGATAAAAGCAGAACTCAGGCTATAATTAAATGTCAAAGTTTCACATTTTAACCCAGCACGACTTTCGAGCTCTCGAGTGCGGCTCATTTGGCAAAACGTAGACTCGTCGCCTCACGCTGTGAGTTGCGGCTAGCCCAAACCCTTCTCTCACTAGCGTTCGGCACACCTGTATACAGTCCAGGGCTGCACGCTAACCAGGAGTTTCAGTGGGGAAGGCAGGGTCTTGCGACTGCTGTTCAGCTGAATAGCAGCTAAAGGAACGAGACAAGATGGTGGAAAATGGAGTGAGGTGAGCCGGCGGCCCACGTCCCCATCGACACAACACTTAAGTAAAGAGTAGTTGTGTCTCATCCCAAACTCAGCACATCCAATTGTTACTGCTTGATGTATCTGCGGGAACAATCCGGCAGTTATGGGCGTTGCTATGGCAACAAAACACAGTGCCCCCCCCCTGCTTTTTTTTCCCCCTTGCTCTGAGCAGTCTGAGAGAGTAAGAGCAACGCTAATGATAATGGCCTGACGCATATGGCATTACAAACAGCTTCCTCACACCAAACGGAGGCAAGGGCTGGGAAGACTCGAAGCCAAGGTGACCGGCGAAAAGGCCTCCGCTGTGATTACTTCTCCTCGTCGCTTCTGACTTGTGAGGAAAGAGGGCGCGAAGCCAATTCAAACTCAGGTCGCCGCACCACCACCACGCACACACACACACACACACACACACACACACACACGCACACAAACACACACGCACACCTTCGCCCCTGCCACAAACTGCCCAACAAGGCAGATCCGCAGGCCTGCCATTAAGCCCATGCACCGGTAGTGCTGATTATGCGCCGCCTGCCCAAAATGTCCTCCGGACCTTAAGCCTCCGACTGGACCGAGCCCCCCCCCCCCCCCCCCCAGAAGGGGAATGTGATTAGTATCTCTTTATAAGTCACATCCCCCTTCCCTCCACAGATCATTATTGTAATATAGCAGGGTCTATTACCCTCAATGGCCTGTTCTGGGAAGGTCTCGCAGAGGTGCACCGCGTGGCGTGGCACGGTGACTTTAATTTCACGCTTTGTTAATGCCCTCCGTCTCCCCGCGTCCGCGCAGCGAGCCGCGCGCCCCACCTCCCTGCCGCGACACGCTCCCCGTTTAACGGCTGCCTCCGGAGCGGAGGGCACACAAAAAACAACACATAAATCAGCTCGCCCACTGTACGACAACCGTCTCTATAACAACCGCCCGTGACGTCAGGGAGACCACGCCATAATTACTTCAAATTGCTGCTGGTGCTGCCGTCGAATGAAGACGTGTGAGGAATATAATCTGGCTTTTATTGATCAGGACATTTTGTTTCTGTCTTGTCGAGCGGTCCACAGACTCAGCCCCGCCGAGAACGATAATGATAACTGTAAACCAGAACGATGACAATTTCGAGTCACTTGTATGAAGTCACACCAAGAGGACATTTTGTTTTTCTACAACTGCCTATTGGTTCCATTCAAGCACTGTGGCACAATCAGCATTTTCCCTCAACTTTGTCTCACAATCAAATACTTACTTCATAAAGTACAGTACAGCAATTACCAACATTAAAGTGCCAGGCGGTGTCTGCACATTTCATAATGGCATCTGTCAAAAGAGAAACGGTAAACATATCATTTGTAGATGAAGCTAACTTGCATTTCATTTTGAGTGAAAGCAGAGGATAAATGTTGCCCCTGGCTTTCAGTACACCGCTGCGCTCACCTGTGCCACTGCAAACATTACCTTTTTACCATTAACCATTAAGGTTATTATGCCATTAAGGTGAAAGAACAAATAAAATGAACACACACCGGCTCCACTGTGGTCTATGGCAAGTGGGATATTCCATTCATCATTATTCAATTCATTGCTCAGCATGAAAATGGCTACTTTTGTGCAACAGGATTGAAATATGGTTAATAGACTTATTTCAAACTGCACAAAATTGCTTAGGGATACCTTCACAGAGAAAGGGCTTTTTTTCTGCCAAGCAATTATGGCAATGTACTCTAAAAGTGTAATTGGCAATTACTGTACATTTCTGTGGAACTCATTTAAAAATCAAAGCTCTGCTGTATGTATTTTACAAATAATTAGAATGAGTTTCCAACCTCCTCTCTTACAACATTAAGTTGCACTGTGGAGAATTCCACCATTCTTTGACATTTTTTCATAAACTAATTGTTGCAGTCTCTTGTACCCAAGTGTCAAATGTACAATATAGAACAACCGATCAAAATTTCATCATCTGGGACCATCCGCAAAACTTCTCATCAATGTACGTCCCATTACAAATGAGAAAACGATAAGCTGGCTCAATCATTTGCTGTAATCATTTGGAGGCTGTACCCAGTATGACCATCATGTGGTCATCTGTGCAACTCAGAGACCTCACCGGTAGCTCTCAATCATCCCGAATGAGACATATATATTAGGAGTCCAGATCAGAGCGCTAGTCCTGGGGCGGCGGTGCTAGCACCATCCTGAATCAAATCCTGATTCTGCTCATGCTGACTGTGGACAGGAGGCTCAGGGGAAGGCAGATGATTAGCGATGTCATTACCCAGAAAGGGAGGGTTCTGGTCAGCAGGGCTTTGCCCAGCTCACAACTCCTTGCCCGTGATTGAGCTTCGCCTGATGGGGGCCAGAATGAAAGGAAGAGGAGGCTGACGGAGGTTGCTTTGGAGGGCATGAATGGTAGTTTTCACCCTTTCAAATGGACAGAGGGCATTGTAGCCCTTGGTTGGGCCTATGAGTATTTTTGGACAGTTGAAGCGTGGTGTGTTTTGCTGTAGTATTGCTGTAAAACTGGGTTATTCATCTGCTGTGATTAGTTCCATTCATTTTGAATGAAGTGATTTATATATTATAACCATGATGGGTTTTTAAAAAATGATTTTCAGTGTGAATAAAGCTCAAGAACTTCTCAATTAGTTTGATTCAATAGAAACATAACAATGATAATAACATTACAATGCCCTGCCTTGGAAAGTAGCATGGAGAGAGAGAGAGAGAGAGAGAGAGAGAGAGAGTGGCCACGCCAACACAAATTAAATAATAAAAAGTCTTTGTCCTTCCCATGAGCAGCAAAAATAACAAACTAACACAATAAATCTAAATAACAAAGGCAAATGAAAGCAGAACCGAGCAACAGCTATTCAGCTCGCTACACTGAGCTGGTCGCTTTTCAGCCTCGTCTTCCTCCTCTTCTCGCAAAACTGAAGAATAAATAAAATACAAACTTCATCACCAAACTGCCTCTTTTGGATTGTTCTCCCAGTCTAGGGTCAGTACTGTGATGACTTAACGCAACCCAGGTGTGTGTGCTTCCTTCACCAGCAGGCGGGGGCCGAGGCAATCCACTTGTCCGAATCCGAATCTCACAGCTTGTAGCACAGAAATCGGAAATCAACTCTGGTAAAATACGTGAGATGGGACAGGTGCAGTAGAAAAGAAAATCTAAAAGTGATGTCCTCATAAAACACAGTATCCGATTTTTTTATGAGCAAGATCATCCCATAGTCAGACTGTCTTACCCACATGCACCTTTAATGACCAAAGCTGCGTAGTGAGAATCCGTCTGCCTAACTGGGGTTGCCCGGAGGAACCAAACATCTCTGATGGAAAAAAAGCAGTTCTACTCTGAAAGGCAATTGTCTTCGGTTGCAAAAAAACGCACAGGGACCACGGCAACATTAGGGCCTTCAAACCGAATACGTAAAAAAAACGTTAAAAAAACCCCCCAACAAAACAAAAGGCTGTGAAATGGGAAAGGAGAGATCTGACAGGAGAAGAAAAGAGGCAGCGTAGCACACGGAGAGTCCCATTTCCCAGACAAGTAATAGGATCTCTTTGTGAAAGCCTCCCATGTTGTCCCAGGGTCTCTGCTGTGACTTGGCAGGAAAGGCATTGATCTGCGGTTCAATGCTCAAACAGAAAGAAAGGCCGGCGGACGCATCTTCCCCGACGGGCACAGGCAAAACCAGCACAAAGAGACTAACGGCGCACATCTGCTTAGGTGCGTCCATTTTTGAACCAGACACATCATTAATATCACCGTTGGCGGAATTAACCTCGCAGGAGGCTTCTCGAGGGCACCGTACCTGCGATAGCTACGTCTGAGCGAGAAGGCCTGTGAGAAGGGCTGTGAGAAGGGCTGTGAGAAGGGCTGTGAGAAGCGGCGTCTTCCCGTCGACTGATGTTGTTGTGTTGTTGGCTGAGCACGTGGGCAGGGAGTATACTTTGGTCAGGCAGTTATTCCCTAATTTGCTTGTGAATGCAATTAATTATCACATATTAGGTACGACAAATTCAGCCCAAAACATTATGTGCTTTTCGAACGCATTTTAAAGTGAATCAATGACCGTTTATCCTGAAATGTAAGAGAGGTATCGTGCTATCATTTGATGTATCACATAAATAAATAAATAAATAAATAAATAAATAAATAAATAAAACAAAAGGTCCAATTTGCCTGAAAAAGCAAAGGCTTTTAGAGAATCAACCCCAATCTTTGTGTAGCGATGCAATAGCTAAACCGCGTTGGGCTCTGATTGATCAGGGAACGGGCCGACAAGAAATCAGAACAATGAGCAATGGGCACATTATCAATAGTCTCAGATAGCTTCTGTCTGTGATCTGGGATAAAAGAGTGCAATGAGCCAGGCTCAATACCGCTAATATCTTGAAATCGAGCTGCTGCTTACTCCGCTCCAGACAGATTTTTGGAAAGGCACAACATTTGTCAGTGGTTTCATTTTCCTGCAACAGTATATTGGATGTCTTCTGTCATCAGCTATTCCAAAGGTGAAATTCATTCCAAGACAGTCAATGCAGAGTTGATGTTTGCTTTAGTACATAATACAATTGTAATGCTGTGCTCAGTCAATACTGCTACTCACACAATAGCTATGTAGCTGTTGTACTCACTTTTCTGACACACATTTTAGATTAAGACTGTCCAAAACCAGCACTCGGCATGTAGGCCAAAATATTTGGAAAAGCTAAATATCAATATCACCAATGCTAAAGAAACTATGAGGCCTGACAGTTCCGTTTTGTCTTTGAAAGTGATGTTTAGCCTTTTGGATTGATGTCGTGGCAGGTCAATGTCCAAGTCAAAGAAATGAATTTGTAAATGTTTAAATACACTTGTAGCATTAAATATGGATAAGATCCGGGGGTAAAGGTGAGCGTTTATATGAAGTACATGACACGGACGGGATGAAACAGTCACTGAGAAGGCTGCTGGAATCCACGATCAAGCCTCATATGCTGTCAGGGCTCTCAGCCTATTCCAGTTTCCATGAAGCAATGCAGCTTGTCATTCAAGTTCCGCGAAAATTTCAATTCCTTCCCTCTGCCAGCACCAAGGATGCCCGGTCCCGGAATGTTCTAGAAGCGGCTCTCGACCAGCCACTGACTGATAGGTGGTACAGCAGAGGCTTGAAGTTCACATACTGCAGCATGCAGGTTGGAATGACAATGCATAAAATTACGTCTCTCCGGTGGATGCTGCTGTGCTAATCTATGCAATGACATGGCGTTCCCCCCCGTTCCATAGTTCTGGGCTCTGCGCCAAAAAAAGGAATGGGTAAAATCCGAAACTACTGTTGAGACTTAGTTTGGGAGTAAAATAGAGTCCTTCTGTTGTTCAACTGTCACCAACGAAAGAGCATGGGAGTTGGGAGATGTTTTCTGTAACTTTTATAATGGGAAAGTCAGTAAACTGCTGTTTAAAAATTGGCACAATGAAACAAGACTTTTTTTTAAAAAGGGAGCATAAAATTATGCCACCATTCCAGTCCATACATGGGAACACTTCCATAAAGATATCAGCCATGTTGGAAAAAGATAGCAAGAGAATAACGTTCTCTTGTCCACTATATCTGCACCAGACTGCTCAATGCAAAATTTGATATTTGAAGCATAAACACACAAGGGAGTCATATGAAGCTATGCAAATCTCAGGGATTTACCGGATATAAATACGATTTGCAAAATCATACAGTGCATCCTGTTCCATATGGAATTAAAATATCCATTATGCTAAACCGACTGTTTTTCAGCGCATTTTTATTTGAACTTCATACGATGGAGCAATACCCAGCTTATTAAGTTGAAAACAGATAGGATGGAAATTACACACAGACCTGCAATGCCACCGGGTTAATTTCACCCTGCGCTCTGCCCTACATGCGGGCTGCTCCAGTTGGGTGGAAGAGGTCAGGATGCGGAGGTGGGAGAAACACAAGACAAACCTAAATGAGATTCAAATATGATTTTCCACCAACGGCCACAGAAAATACAGCTTCAAGTATTCCTCCATAAGAGTAATAAGTAGATATGTTTAAAGCTCAATATATGCTTTAAAATGTGTCTAATCAACTCTTACATGGGCCCTATTGGCCTTATACACTCAGAGAGGCAGAGAGCACTTTAATAGCCATTTATGTTAGGAGATAAGCAGTTTCTGAGATACTCAAGCCACCCTGTCTGGAACTAACAATCATTCCACTTAGATCACATTTCTTCCTTTTTGTCTGTATGCATTTAGTTGTTGCCACATGATTGGCTGATTAAATATTTGCATTAACAAACTGGTGTACAGATCTACCTAATAAAGTGCTTACTGAGTGTATATACCACGTTGGGGTTCAATAAACACCGGACATTTTACTGTGCACCTTTCACGGAAATACGTTTTCTCCTGTCTACTACCACTAGACAAAGAGAGAACAGTGCAGGTGCAAGGGATTGACCCACCTGCACCTACAGCTACCCACACCAGGTCCGTTAGTTCTGTCTCCCGTATCTACGGCAACAAGAACAGGAGCTCCAGCGCTGACCCCCTTCAGTGATGTCACCAGACTCTCTTGCCATTCAAAGGTCACGGACTTCCACACCTGCGGTAATATTAAACAAGCTACGGTCACAAGCAGTCAAATAGTCTCCAGCGCTCTCCTTTAATAACGATTGTTTTTTTGTTTGCCACTGAGAGTTGTGCTCCTTTCCTTATAACACATTTATAAACTCTGAAAGCATCTTTTGGTCTGCAACAGGGAGCCCTGTGCTTTTATTGCGATGATATTTTAAAATATTTTTCATCCTCTCAGAAATTCAGCTCACATCTTATTTTCTTTTTTTTTTCGTATGGTGTGGCCTACTTGCATTCTCACCGCTGCCTTTAAAATGTGGGTTTTTATGTAAAATGTCAGTTTTATTATAACAGGACATTCTGAGCTGATGTTATAATTTGGTTTTGCAGGTTACAGTGCCGGCTCTGCCCTGGTTACTGTGTGTGGAAGCGTATGTCTGCCTGGGGCAGCTCCTTTTAGGAGACGGCTCCTAAATTCAATTTCACTTACACAAAAGACATTTTCCATCGGCTTCCTCTAAGAGATCTGCTGGAGGGCTGGGCGGCCCTGGACATTAATTTGACGTCAGTTGGCTTACTTATTGCCCTCAATGTCTCAGTCGTGGAGAGGTTGATGGTGAGACTGCGCTGGTGCTGAATTATGGACCAGGTGCCATACACTCCATTTTTAACTTTTATTTTCACAATACATGATGACATAGGGCCCCACTGCGGACCAGATGTAACACGTGCCACTTGCATATCTCGTAAACATTGTTTTTATCGCCTGCTCTTGTTTTTACTCTGGCTATTTCTGTTGTGTTGAGATTTTTTTTTTTTACTGTTCACAAATGAAATGTATTATTATTATTATTATTATTATTATTATTATTATTATTATTATTATTTTCATTATTATTATTATTATTATGATTCTTATTGTTGTTGTTGTTGTTCTTCTTCTTCTTCTTCTTCCTCTTCTTCTTCTTCTTCTTCCTCTTCTTCTTCTTCTTCTTCTTCTTATTATTATTATTATTATATACCTGTTTTTGACAGCGCTTCATTCCCAGGCACAGCCACAGCAGTCGGCTGTATATTTTATGCGTTGCAGACCTGGGCCCCAGTGAAACAGGCTAATGCGGTGGTGAGAGCTCACCAATGATGAGAGAGAAACCATCGCCCCTCAATCTGTATTTTCTGTGCTGTGAACCCAGCAACTACTGAAATAGCCCCAGTGAGAGAAATCTGCTCTGTCGGCAAGGCATCTGTCATTGTATTCTGCTAGGGGGATAGACATAGGATGAGGCAATGACACAGTTTGCAACAGCACAACATGTTATTGAGAACGGTGACATTTCCCATCTTCTCATAGCCTCAGTTTTTTTTTTTCCAGCTGGCCCGAATTCTATTGTTCTTTCACTTCAGGGAAACCCTTCATGCTGTCTTACTTAAATCTTACCTTTTCTTGTACCTTTGTTTCTTGAGAAAATGTCAAATGAACTGTAAGCGATGCACTGGGTGGAGGCGGGTGAAACATAAGGTTGAATATTCTTGTGAGCGGTTTTCCATCTGCTAACTGTTGCGCGTGGTGTGACGGAGTGTAGATTAGCATGGGAGAGACAGCTGTTTGCAGCGTGAGTGTGGTCGGTACATTTCACTCTCACTCTGCTGCTCTTTCTGGATTGGCTACGCGCGGAGAGCTTGCTCGTTTCCCCCGTGAGGTCCTTCTGACCTGTGCTGCCCACGGTCTTGTTTCCCTGGTGTATAAGCGAACGCATTAGAGCTCCCAGGACAATCCCGTTCTGAATCTGGGAAAATACCAGCTCTCCAGGGTTGAGGAGGTGAGTTGCAATCGCATATAATTAAAGATACTGCAAAGGTATCTGGGCTATACTCCTGGCAAGAACTAGAAAATCAGTACATAAAAAAAAGAAGTTTCTTAAATCTTAAATGTTTGCACCTGCCAGGGATAATTTTCATGAACTGCTATTTTTATCATTTCACAGGGTGATATGAATAGTGTATTACTTTAAATAATAATCTCCCTCATCATAGTAGCACAGATTCTCATGAATGAATAGCAGCGCACTCAGTTTAATGCCTCCTTCATACTGCATCATTAAGTTTCGGAGCCAGTTAGCCTGAACAACTACATGTAGCTTTAATAATTGATATGTTCTCATATCTTACTGGACCCCCAGTTATAGCTTGCTAGCAAACAAGCTGTCTTCACAGTGTCAGGGTGAAAAGCACCTGACAGCTAATTGCATTTACCCTTCTAGGCTTTATTACCCACATAGCTGAGATCACTGCAAACATAGTTCATGGAGCAGCCATTTCAACGGTTCAAGACCACTGGATAAAGAGCACTCAAACATTTGCATAGCTGAACGTATCTCAGTGAAAACCTTAACGGATGTCAGATGAATGCAAAGCAAACAACTTTAGTCTGTTTAACCTGAGTTTCACCAAACAACAGTCCCATGCAACAACAGTCAGTGTCCTCACTGTGACACTTAACAGACACAAGACATCAACAGAATGTCCTCAACCCATGCGGATGTTGAGTTACGCATGTCTCAATGTAAATTGTTACTAAAATAAGGACCCAATTATGCGCGTTACATCACATGATCACCCTTAAAATTCACCATACATCTGGGCTTCCTCTTAGTGCAAGAATGCTCCGATGCTCAGACTTTACCTAGTGTAGCACAAAATATATTCAGTAAAGCAGTTTCAAAATTGAATAATAATATTGTTTGTCTTGTTATCACATTGTTCATGCTTCTCTGTCATCCCTAGTGTTCAATATTTTCCATTCAATCCTTTTCTCATCCTCGGAATGATTAGCCAAACAGTGATTCTAGCATGCAAAGAGGAAGTATCAGAAAGTTTGCATGGGGCAAACATCATGTTGAAAAAAATGAATGGCTTCTCACAATGTTGGTTTTGGAAATTGAAGATTTAGCAGAATCAATAATGTATAGATCTATAACTGTAGCTGTTTTAAAGATAAATAAAAGATTCAGAACGTCCCAGCAAAGTGCAGCCATCTATGACGATGCAGGCACTAAATTCAAGGGAAGATCCAAAGGCAGCTTGGCAGTGGCCAGGTTCAAATAGAAGCCACTTGTACTGCATAGTAAATGCATGCTTTGGTCTTATTCTATTGTGCTGCGCAGTGAATACTTGTTTTCCTGTATTTTGTCACAATTTGTATTTGGTCTTTTAGAACCTAGCAAAACAGCATATACAGTATCTTTTTTTGCTCAATAAATAACAGTTTTGCACACATTTGTGTGAAAAGTCTGCTTTTAAAGTAGAGAGCCAAACCTAACAGGTTGAAGCAGGAGAGTTTATCAACCTCCTTGATAAAATGCATAAGCTCCACTCACCCTGTTTGTCCAACAGTGGATACCTGATGGCTATGGTCCTGAGTGTTATTCTCTAGCTCCATATAATATATTCATTTAAGGATCGTGCTTCTGATCTCTATTAATCTGGCAATTGCCACTTTATTAGAGTCCATGGCATGTTCATCAAGTGTGGCTATAGATACACATAGCAGATGTCCTATGAAATACATTTGGTTGAAAAAGACAGGACATTAAGAATGAAGCTTGTCCCAATTTTGAATTATGTCTGCGACATAATAATTACAATTAGGGTTAAGCATTGATTGGTTCTGCTGTTGACTAGTGTCTTTCACTGTTAAATAGCGGACTATACACACACACACACACACACAAATAAAGTGTAAAAATGGTGGCTAGACAAATATCTCACTTATTGTCTCCAGATGGTCACCGACATATCTCTAATTTTCGCTGTGAATCCCATGGCTAAAACGTTGTGAATATGTGGGAAAAGGCATATAAAATGTCTTGCTGTTTAATATGGAGCTCAGTGCCTTTGTGTGCACTTCCGGCAGAGGAAAATAAAGACACAATGTAAAAGACAACCAGACAGAGACACCAATGAAGAAGGATGCGTTTGGGTGGTAATGGCGTTGTTCCAGAGGAAAATATGTAATATTAGGCTTAAGTGGATTCAAATAACAATGGCAGAACCCGCATACCGGCAAGAAATATCACATAAATCAATGTCCGTGCTTCAGAAGAAAAATATCAACGAAAGAGTGAACAGCTCCACTCATGCCCCCTGTTAAAAGCCCTTGTGTGCTGTCAATGAATAAAATGCCATTATGACAAAAATCCCTGTTGTTCATGTTCATTATCTTAATTTATTAGTCCAATTGTAGTCGCATGGTTTCTGTGAAGTGACACAAATGAAGCCTATTCTTGCCTTTTTGTAACGTAGAGAGCATGTGTGCACCTGAATGTTGCGATAATCTTAAATATGTGCCGATATTGAGTTAATAAATGATAGGTTATATTGTAATGGGGTACATACGAGAGTTAGATATAAATATGTGAATAGAAGGAAATAGTGGGTCAGCAGCAAAACAGCAGCAAAACTCTCAAGACACTCAATCTCCTTTGAAAAAATTTAAAAAGCCTATTTGGCTATATCATTATTGAAAAATGCTATAATGCGCAAATATGTGAATCTTAGTAAAGGATGGGAAGCTCATAAAAGCTCATTACATTTTTTGCGGTGTTTTGCCAATGCAAAATAATAAAATATGCTTTCAACATATTTGTGCTGTCATTGTTATTGCATTCTGTGAGTTACTAGGACATGCAGGGGAAGAGTATTTTACCTTTCATATGCAGGCTGTCTTATTCATCACTTATATAAAGGCCCGGACACACCAAACCGACGGTCGGCCGTCAGACGTCGGTGGCGCCCTGTCGGCCGAGTCTTTCCGGTGTGTCCCGCACGCCGTCACTCAGAGCCCCCGAGCCGTCGATGAGAGAGAGAGCTCTCTGATTGGCTGTCCAGCTAGCGAATCAGTGCACAAGAAGAGAAACGGAAGCGACGAAAGCAAGCCAAGTTACTATCACTACCAGACATAATTTTCGAGAGAACAAGGAAATTGCTGCAAACTGTTTGTTGTGAGCGAGACAATGGCTGCTTCTAGGTCCAACGCAATGCAAACGCATTCCCCGGTCTTCCGGTTTCCATTTTTTGAAAGACAAATACAGACTACCACCACCTGCTGGTGTGGAGAGTTATTACCTCTCACGCAGGCGCAGAACGTACGTGCAACTCGGCCGTTGGCGGACCGTCGTTGCGGTGTGTTCGGCACAGCCAACATTAACGACGCGTATCGACGCGAGGCGATCTTTGTCGGCGCTCCGCGGCCGACCGTCGGTTTGGTGTGTCCGGGCCTTAAGACTACAAATCCCTTTCTCACTATTGCACGTATTCAGTGGGCCACCTATAGCCCATTGCTAACTCTGTTAGCGCTATTAAATGGCGGTGTCTAGTATTTCATGGCAAAATGCGCCATTAGAAATAAGTATCAGGCGGCTCCCAGCGCAGATGACAGGGATGGAAAGTAAAGTGTTTCCAACGGTGGGTGTTTAGGCGATGAAACATCACAGGGTTAAGAGAGGTGAACTGAGCATGTGCCAGAAGCACATGAAGGGAGATTGGAAAATAAATGGTGCTGCATGCTTAAGACACACAAAAGCCCGACGGCGCAGGTTTGTGTATATACGCTACACTGATATTTCTAAGGTGGATACATTATTTATGGGCCTGTTTTATACAGAGGAAAACAAATATATGCACTTGCAAAATGTGTGCAGGGTGTGAAATTTAATTAGAAAATGTCTTGAATTCACTGGATTCCGCTCTGTTACAGCAGTCACTGCCTACAGAAATGTGTGCAGAATTTTCATATTTCTCGTGCAGGTCATCAGTCTTATTTACAACATGTTTCATAAACGAGAATTTCAAAGAAGGCAGGAATTCATATGAAAAATACATATGTCAGCCGTCAAGTGTATATAAACACAACAACACAGTATGTATATTAATATTTCTGGCCGCAGCTCTATCATTTTTGCTCCTCTGTCCTAATGACATAAGTTCATAAATGAATCAGTACCTTATTACATAAAACTTCCCATGATTTACAAAAATTCTGAAATACACACTCAGTAAGCATTTTATTGGTTATTCATTAGGCTTATTTATTAGACTTCTTATTTTTTTACTTCTACTGCTGTAGCCTATCCACTTGATACCTTGTGTGTTCAGAGATGCTCTTCTGCATACCACTGTTGTAATGAGTGGTTATTTGTGTTACTGTCACCTTCCTGTCAGTTTTGACCAGTCTGGCCATTCTCCTCTGATCTCTCTCATTAACAAGGCATTTCTGCCGGCAGAACTGCTGCTCACTGGATGTTTTTTTTCTTTTTCGCACCATTCTCTGCAAAGACTAGAAACTGTTATGCGTGAAAATCCCAGGAGATTGTATGATAATCAACCTACTCTGCCCGGCACCAACAATAATTCCACGGTCATGGTCACATTTTTTCCCCCATTCTGATGGTTGACGTGAACATTAACTGAAGCTCCTGACCCGTATCTGCATGATTGTATGCATTGCACTGCCGCCACTGCCGATTAGATAATCGCATGAATAAGTAGGAGTAATAAAGTAATAAATGTTCCTAATATAGTGCTTGGTGAGTGTATATAGATATGCCTGTGAAGAGAAGAACACATTGCGCTGGCCGTTTTGACATGCATCACGGAAAGGAGGCACTGATGCTGCTTCTGGGGCTGATAGTCAGTGGGTTAGTGGATGGCGGAGTGATGAAGAATTCTCTTGTGTTTTTTCAAAGAGCACAAATGACCACTGTGCTCGTCTGGAGTCTAGTATTTCTCGTTTATTCAATTTCAACAGTTACCAACAATGGAGCTGCTGTATATTTGAGAAGTACAAAACAGGTCTGGCTTCTTTTCCAAAATACATTATCGTTTTTTTCTTTTGTTTTTTTTAAAAGTGTGCAAGACTCCAAAGCCAAAACTGTTGATATGGATCTCAGGGTACGGCATATTTATTTTACATTCCCGAAAGCAAAGCCGGTCTTCAAGATGCCGGCGTTAGGCCTGACAAACTACTCAGCCCAGCTAAACCTGGGGAAGGTCTCGAGGGAAAATATGGCAGCATAAACTATGGCTGTGTCCTCAATAAAAGGTACCCAACGTTATTTTGTGATCAGCTGACGGCGGTGCTGCAAGGTGACCCCTCCTTAATATACGGCCTGCCTCCGCCTCGCCCTCGCAGAAAGCCGTTTGTCATCAGCGTCCCACCAGCGTGGAGTTACAGGAGTCAGCTAATCAGTCTCGCGATTTTGACGTTTGGCACACAAAAAAACAGATCGCCTTCCCGATATATCTTACTGTCACTCCTGCCGGCGGCAACAACAGCGGCCTCTTCTCCCTGACGAGCTTCCTCCGCCCTCTCGCCCGCGGCCGGGTCCTCCACCGGACCGATGCGTTACGCTTCCCGCCACGTTGCGCTTCCCGCCACGTTTGCGCTGATCGGCGCTACGACTGACGCCCGGTCGACGCGAAGGGGCCGAACTACGCCCACCTTTAAGCACTTTGGCCCCAAGGGCGAAGAATACGAGACACTCGCTCCCGTCGATTTATTTTCCGTGCGCAAAGAGGAGCTGGCGCGGGGCTTGTAAAGCAGGTTTGGACAGCATTATTAGATAACCACCGGCAGCTGGTGGCACATTCAAGATGGCCATAAACAATGACTGCGCGGGGCGTAAGAGGATTGTGTGCTCGATAAACGCGGTCAGAACCGTAGTTTGATTTGGTCTCGTTACGCTGCCGTGCCTCTCAGATAAATCCCAGAATCCATTTCAGGTGAAGGCCAAGGTCTCCGTGGTGAGTGTGCGATGAGGTGGTGGAGGTAAGAAAGAGCCTCCTCCTCCAGGGTGCCTGCCATACTGGTCATTCTCATATGTAATCACAAAGTCAAGCTTTTAAGGCAGGTTGAGTCTTTTTGTGGTAGGTTTATTGATAGTCGGTTTTTTTACTATTATGGAAATTAATTTCCATCAGCAGCTGCTTTCTCAGCATTTGGAATTAAGCCACTAAAACGCAGATAAACAGTTTTTCCTCCACAAATGTAATAATTATGGATTTCCTTTGTCCTGCCCTTAGTGGTTCTGATGCTCCATTGATTGCTCAATAATTTTTCTTTCAATTTCCTTCTTGTATCATAGATTAAAAACCAATCACAAAAACCGGTGATATGTTGATTGATTTGTCCATTTCAACACAGGAAGCCTTCTCAACCTTTCAAAATAATGATGCATCATAACATCGGCCATACCACCTAGTACACCTCTCATGGAAAGCTGTTGCTGCTGGATGTTCTATATGTTCTTAAGGTTCACTCTTCCCTCCAAATCCAAATATAAACTCAATGCCCCATCACAGTGATGGGGACACTGTGTTATAAGAGGTTCTACTCTTTGCATGAGACCTTAAATAAAGGTCCTGAATCACTGTGTTCATTAAAGATCCCACAGATCTTTTCCAAAAAGTAGGGGTGTTTGCTAACCCTGGTGTCCTGGTTCCACTGAAGTCCCTCAATAGTGTACATCTGATTGACTACAATCCATTCCTTTCCATTCCCTACCCGCCTTAATTCACCTGGTCCCCACAGAAAAATAAAACAAAATTATCAGGTGACCAACCTGGTTTTATAAAGGTTAAATTAAAACAATAAAATCAAATGACCATTTTCAAACTTTTCATTAAAATATGCCGATTGTAAAGAGACATTAGATGTACTGGGCTGTGGGATGGAATGATGCTTTGGGCATCATTCAGGTCATGTAGTCTTTTCAGTAAGAATTCTTCATGGGCAGAGAATAATTAAAAAGCCCAGTGTCTTGTGGAACAAATCCTATGATTAATTTGCCTCTTTGCTGTGGGTGAGGCTGAAAATGTAATCCAGTGTGAATTTCACACCTTCTAGCAGTTGATTTCAACTGTTGTTTTGCATGATTTGCATGCAGGGAAGACAAAACAGACCTGTGTAATAATAACAGGCCAATGGGAAGATATTTTGTAACTACTGTGTCAGGTCACATTTCTCATGCAAAATGTAGAAAATAGATTTAAAGCCCAAACAATGAGCTAACCCAAGAAACTTTGCAGCGATTCAGGGAGCTGGGAGTAATTAAAGAAAGTGATGTTACTGTACATCACGGCCCAGGAAATGTGACCTGGATTGAACAGTGTTGGATATTAGGAGGGAGCAGTCACCACTGGGGGCAAACGCTGGCATGTCATTGGCTGTGTTGTAATCAACCAAGTGTCACTACTCTACCCGCAACCAATGCTACTCCTGTGTGGCTGCAGTGTATTTCTGCAACAGTATCTATCCATCAGCCACATTCTCAATGTTTGTGTTATGTAACATAGCATGACATACTGGCGAGAACAGGCCATTCAGCCCAGCAATGCTTGTCCATCACTAAAGTGTACCAACTGCTTAGTTAGTCTAAACCTAAATAGTATCTAGCACCGTATCAAACCTGGTCTTTAAAACCCCAGTGTTTCTGCCTCCACTACATGTCCTGGCAAGCTATTCCACACAGTGACCACTCTCTGTGTGAAAGCATACTTTGTAATATCTGAACGGAAGTTATCCTTTCATCCAGTTTCCATTTATGCCCTCTTGTTCTGCTAACCGAACTCACCCTGCAGAATCGCCTGTGCCTGAATGTTAATCACGGTTTATCCCTGTAGATGTTTATTTCTTTTGCATCAGGAGTGTCGTGTCATTTGCTGTGTATCACTGGGATTATTCTGATTGGGCAATTCCTGATAGGGCAATATTGGTTTGTTTAGTCATTTGATGCGCAAAACCACTCATAAATATTATATATGGTAAAGCCATCATTGGTCCAACTGGATTACATTTCCTGGGATGGTTAGGTTGGCATATTTACCATTTCACTTGTTACAAAGCCACTGAGAAAAAATTAATCCTCAGTTGTACATTTCCCTCCATATTAAGGTAGACACAATTAAACCACTGCAAACATGTTCTTTTATTCCTTCAATTGTTTGTTTTTTTACAAGGAATCATTTTACAGTCCTGTAACCGAATCACAAACAAAAGAGGACTAAATCTTAAGTCAGCTCTTACATTAATTCAGCAGACATTCAAATCCAGAGTGAGTCAACTGAAGCTCTGGCAAGCTAGCTTATGTTATGTGATTTGTCATGGCTAGTATTTATCCATTCTATAACTATAACATGAAGCACATTTCCATTTTTTTTCTCCAGCTCTATTGTTGTACCTTAGCCACAGGAAATATTTCTCGCTGCTGGTTGTCTGTCAAGTACTTGCATTATGTGAATACAAATGGTCGGGTTCTGAACCAAAAATGAAAGCATCAATAACAAGGAGCACAGAAAGAGAGCCAACCTGCTCCTGCTCCTGCTACGAGTCCAAGGCTCTTCAGTCTGAGTCACAACATAATAACGGCAACAAACCTTTTGTGTGCCTCGAGTTAACCCGCAATGCCCCAGAACCACATGACCAGGTGTCCTAGCACACGCTTGGATTTCTGGCCTTTGTGTGTACATGCAGGATGAAAATGATGCTGACACTGTGAGCTAAATCTGTTTTTCTGTGATCGCAAGGCCAGGCTCATTTCATAACTTGCTACTCTCATACAGACCGATCTGAGGCTCCATCTGTGGCCTGCAGCATCTATCCGGTGAAGACTACGCTTCACAACAAAGCTGAAGAATAGAACGACGCAAAGCAACATTGTGATAAATTCAATGACATTCAAAATTAGGAAACACATCCGTTCCTCAATTGGGCATATACTGAATTCTGACAATTACTTTGACCACAAACCCCTGAATACCCCTCTACCACCCACTGTAAAGCTGGCTGGTCTTCAGAAATGTATCACAAGTATCCTTCAACGCGTATAAATACTTTCTGGAACAAATCAAAATGAAATCCCCGGAAAGTGAACTTTCCGTAACGTGTAAACAGTATACAGTATACCAATGTGTTTAATCACACAGCTCGTAACAGCAGGTATTTAATCAAATAAATCAAGGCAAATGGTTCAGGCCATTAGATCTATGCAGCCACTGGAATGAAGCCCTGAGAACAGTGGGAAGGCCGCCAGCGTTCGAAAGGACAATGCCGAGCTTGCTCTGAGTACACACCACGGCATAGACAGGGTTGATGTGCACCAACAGGCTGAGGACAATGTGCAGAGCAGATTAGCCCTGATCTCTAGCTGTTGTTTCAGGTACTCTAGCGCTGAGGAGTTTCTATTTCGGGATGATTACATAAGTGCACGTTTCCAATGCCTCTTCCAACTAGGCCAGCCCAAGGCATTTCGAGGAATGACCACCTGTGGGAACTGGCCAGCAATCAAAAATGGAGCCTGGCAAGGCTATCAAACTACAACAACAACAAAACAAAACAAAAAACAGTTGAAGTAACACATACATAAAGGTTGAGTGTTAGATTGCCAGGTCGGACACTGGTGTTGTTCTGACCAAAGCACTTAACCTGAATTATTTCAGTATTTAGTATTTTATAAATGGATAGCACGTACAAATGCTACAAAAGATCTGCACAGCCGTTGGGCCCTTGAGCAAGGCCCTTAACCCTGCATTGCTCCAGGGGAGGATTGTCTCCTGCTTATTCTAATCAACTGTACGTCGCTCTGGATAAGAGCGTCTGCAAATGCCAATAATGTAATGTAATGTAATGCAAAAGCTTTCTAAGTGACTCAGGATCTCCTAAATGCCTGTAATGTAATTGCTATTTAACATACAGTTGATATGCATGTTATAATACAACCATTTTAATTATTCTGTAGATTCTAAATTTTTCTTTGCCCCATTTGAAATTTCCAATTTCATTTGAAGGACTGTCCCCAGTGAGTAGACTGTGTGGAGTCTACTACATAACCAGCTACACAGCGAGTAGACTGTGTGGGGTCTACTACATAACCAGCTACACAGCGAGTAGACTGTGTGGAGTCTACTACATAACCAGCTACACAGCGAGTAGACTGTGTGGAGTCTACTACATAACCAGCTACACAGCGAGTAGACTGTGTGGGGTCTACTACATAACCAGCTACACAGTGAGTAGACTGTGTGGGGTCTACTACATAACCAGCTACACAGCGAGTAGACTGTGTGGAGTCTACTACATATCCAGCTACACAGTGAGTAGACTGTGTGGGGTCTACTACATAACCAGCTACACAGTGAGTAGACTGTGTGGAGTCTACTACATAACCAGCTACACAGCGAGTAGACTGTGTGGGGTCTACTACATAACCAGCTACACAGTGAGTAGACTGTGTGGGGTCTACTACATAACCAGCTACACAGCGAGTAGACTGTGTGGAGTCTACTACATAACCAGCTACACAGCGAGTAGACTGTGTGGAGTCTACTACATAACCAGCTACACAGTGAGTAGACTGTGTGGAGTCTACTACATAACCAGCTACACAGTGAGTAGACTGTGTGGAGTCTACTACATAACCAGCTACACAGTGAGTAGACTGTGTGAGTCTACTCCATAACAAGCTAAACAGTCAGGGTACTGTTTGAGTCCATTCCATAACCAGCTGCACAGTCATAAGTGTCTAATTGAACTGAGTCTTTCTTGCACAGTCAGACACAGACACAGACAGTCTCATTTACGTGCACAGGCCTCTACGCACTGGCACAGTCAGGGTTTGGTATCAGGACTGAGAGCCGTGTCAGTGCCCTGAAAACATATAATTTAACAGGACAAACCACCAGACAGTGCCAATTACTCTGCATTAAAAAAAAAAGTTGAATACTGGCAGCAATTATGGTACAATCAGTCAGAGTTCAACATAAAAAAATATATAAACGGAGCACCATTCTCTAATACATGTAAACAGAAAACAGAGCTCAATATAAAAAATACGAATGAACAACAATTCTCTGATACATGTAAAAAGAAAACAAATTAAAGGGTGAAAGTGAAAATTCATCCCACACATCCTAGATACAAACGCTTTATTGTGTTTATTGCAGTAATGTTCAAGTAATGAAAACTACAAAAATATAATGAGAAATTCATGGAAATGTTTGCACTGTGTCAACACTCTTGTAAATTATTAGGGTCATGTCCCTGACTTGTTTTACTCATTAGGGACCTACATAATTTACCATAACAAATATCTGAGAATAGCAACAACGTATCGAACAAGGATGACAGAATAAACAAACTGACATATAACTGTTGTGAAATACTGAAGGGAATGAACTTAATGGTTGCTCTTTTTTTATAATGCCGATATTGTCATTTCAAAATGATTGTGTTTTTTCAGCAATATAGCTTACTTGGACATCACAAATCAGACGCATCATGCCATCCCTGCTGAAAAAACACCCAGCTCAGGCTCTGTTTGAAACGGCTGGTAGCTGGTTGACCAGTTAGACCAGCTCCATACTCAACATGGTTTGACCATCTATCCATCCATTATCCTAACCCGCTTATCCTGAACAGGTTCGCAGGGGGGCTGGAGCCTATCCCAGCATACATTGGGCGAAAGGCAGGAATACACCCTGGACGGGACGCCAGTCCATCACAGGGCACACACACCATTCACTCACACACTCATACCCACGGGCAATTTAGACTCTCCAATCAGCCTAACCTGCATGTCTTTGGACTGTGGGAGGAAACCGGAGTACCCGGAGGAAACCCACGCAGAAACTCCACACAGAGAGACCCCGGCCGACCGGGATTCAAACCCAGGACCTCCTTGCTGTGAGGCGGCAGTGCTACCCACTGCACCATCCGTGCCGCCATGGTTTGACCAGCTCAATCTATATTTTGAAACAGCTGGTAGCTGGTATTTCAAGCTGGTCATAGCTGGATATTACACCAGGGATTGCATATTCTGATGCTGAGATCAGAATGTTGCAGTCCAGAGTTACAATCAACGGCGGCCAGCGCGATCTAATATGGCCGCATTCAGTTTAAGATCTGCGAGGAGTTTTGACTCTGTGAGCACAAGTCCCCGGAGGCCAATCCAGAACTGTGCATCCCTGAACCTTCTCTCCAGAGGAATCCAGAGGACTACCGAGCTCTCTGTGTTTCACACTGGCTTTGTTCATCCCAAGAAATTAGCAATAGGCAGCCTGACAGCTGCTGTGGTAGAATGACTGGGTGCCGCATGATGTCCTAGAACAAACAAGAGGTATTGAGTGCTTGTGTTATGACTTATTTATGAGTGATGCTTTGTTCTGCTCAACAACAAAATATCTATGGGTAATTAAGCTATTTCTGCTGTGACAGACCCAAGAAAAAAAAAAAAAAAGCTAAATTTTCAGCAGTTGTTTAAGTAGGTCCCCTTCGCCGTGTAATGCAGTCTGCGAATTAGGCCAAAGTAATGCTAGAGTGGCGGAACATACATAAGAGGCTTGGAGCGATCCAATTAAAAAGAGCATCCTGGAGTCTTATTGTGGCACGGACCTGAAGGGCCAAGGGTGTCCCCCGCATGATGTCTGTGTGCTCTGTTTCTGGGCACCCCACGCAACACAATGCCGATAGGATTTTATTCCTAAAATCCTTTGGTACACAATTCCCGGAGAGATGCGAGCAGTCGCACGCGGTGCCCTTTTCATAGTTCGTACAGTGCACTGGGATCCGGCTTATAAACAAAGCCACTGCTTCTCTTCTAACGGTGAAAAATGTGGACATTGTTGGCCATCTGAAAACAGCCATCAGGCTAATGAAGACTAAGAGGATCAATGTGTTTTCCATATGTTCATATCTATCAAGGATAACTGTGTATAATCAGAACTTCAGACATACTAAATCCAAGGGGAAGAAAAGGACTTTTTTTGTATCAGATACAAATTGTTGGTATGGGTTTCACAAAAGAAAGGAGACGTTTTCATTTAACTAAAAGATACCAAAAATAAAATAAATGAAAATATGCACGCATAGATCTCTGCCTTATCTGACATTAGTGCCAGGACCTTATTCTTTATCCAGATCATCCTCATGCAAACAAAGATTGCTAGGCTGAGACAGAAAGCTTTTCTCCCTTTTGTTTTTCTGTTCCGCAGATCAAAATCGGAGCACTGCAGCCTAACAGTAAGCCGCAGAAGGCAAGCTAAGCTCCTCGGAAGACAGCCACCATAGGTGACCGTAGGTCTGTTGAGAATTCTAAGGCGCTCGGTGTTGATGATGAAGGTGGACAAAGGATAAAGATCACAGATGATGGCAGTTTTCTGGCCGTCTGCCTGTTTTATCCAGGCACAGTGTGCTGCCCACCCTAACCTACCCGATATGTCCCAAAATGTCTGCCAGCGTTCTTGAAATTAATGTCCATCCATCCGTTCATCCATCCGTTCATCCATCCATCCATCCATCCATCATCTAACCGACTTCCTACTGCTCAGGGTTGCAGGAGCCTATCCCAGCATGCATTGGGCTAGAGTCAGAAACACACCCTGGAAAGGTTGCAAATCCATCGCAGTTGAAATAAACATATTAATTCATTTTAAAGGGCTGGATCTGAGGTTGACCAGCTTATTTTTATGAAAAGCGACATTGAGTCTATAAGAGAATCATCATTGTCATCTCTCCTGCAATACCGCCATTTTCTCTGTCTGACTTACCGATGATATTAGCATGTTATCTGTCTCGCAAAGGTCTTGCATTAGCAGGGCCTGTGGCCCCATATTTGAGCTCCGATGCATTTTTCGAAGAGCCCGCAGCATCTATTACTGTAGCGCGCTGCTTGTTTCTGCTGAGCAGAGGAGCATTGCTGATATCCAGTTGCACAGATAAAGAATTAATAAGACTGAGGCACACCGTAACCTCCTTCTGGGAGGGCTCAGGGAACAGGAGTATTTCAACGTATCACAATCAGCCCGGGGGAGACCAACGAGCGGCAGCACAAACAGCAGCCAGTGACGCCTCTTCGCTCGAATTTTCATTTTGACTAGCTGTCAGTCAGTAATCGACTTTTCCTGCCAATCAGCCTTGAGCGGGCAAAATCAGGTTTGGGGCAAACGTGCGGGAAGCTGTCGCGCTCCTTCGCTTGGGAAATGCAGATGCTATCTGGGGTGGCGTTACCGCGACCGGAGCCGGCGACAGACCCTCGGTATCTTAAAGCTGCAGCAACACCGCTCTGCTTACCCGCAGCCGCCAACATCACACAGCCCCTCCGCTCCGCACATTTTCCACTCCGCAGGTCTGTGAATAGAAGTTCTCTGATGTAGACATCAAGGGTTCTCTCTTTCCTGAATTTAAGGGTTCAGCTCATTTCTCCTCTCTTTCCTGAATTCAAGAGTTCAGCTCATTTCCCCTCTCTTTCCTGAATTCAAGGGTTCAGCTCATTTCCCCTCTCTTTCCTGAATTCAAGGGTTCTGCTCATTTCTCCTCTCTTTCCTGAATTCAAGGGTTCAGCTCATTTCCCCTCTCTTTCCTGAATTCAAGGGTTCAGCTCATTTCCCCTCTCTTTCCTGAATTCAAGGGTTCAGCTCATGTCCCCTCTCTTTCCTGAATTCAAGGGTTCAGCTCATTTCCCCTCTCTTTCCTGAATTCAAGGGTTCTGCTCATTTCTCCTCTCTTTCCTGAATTCAAGGGTTCAGATCATTTTCCCTCTTTTTCCTGAATTCAAGGGTTCAGCTCATTTCCCCTCTCTTTCCTGAATTCAAGGGTTCTGCTCATTTCTCCTCTCTTTCCTGAATTCAAGGGTTCAGCTCATTTCTCCCCTCTTTCCTGAATTCAAGGGTTCAGATAATTTTCCCTCTTTTTCCTGAATTCAAGGGTTCAGCTCATTTCCCCTCTCTTTCTTGAATTCAAGGGTTCAGCTCATTTCTCCCCTC
The DNA here is from genome assembly GCF_963514075.1 of Conger conger. NCBI lineage: Eukaryota > Metazoa > Chordata > Actinopteri > Anguilliformes > Congridae > Conger > Conger conger. The sequence continues at coordinate 58,666,682 of NC_083764.1, read as the reverse complement.
TTTCCTGAATTCAAGGGTTCAGATCATTTTTCCTCTTTTTCCTGAATTCAAGGGTTCAGCTCATTTCCCCTCTCTTTCCTGAATTCAAGGGTTCTGCTCATTTCTCCTCTCTTTCCTGAATTCAAGGGTTCAGCTCATTTCTCCCCTCTTTCCTGAATTCAAGGTTCAGATAATTTTTCCTCTTTTTCCTGAATTCAAGGGTTCAGCTCATTTCCCCTCTCTTTCTTGAATTCAAGGGTTCTGCTCATTTCTCCTCTCTTTCCTGAATTCAAGGAATTCAGGTCAGCCACACCGGAGGGCAGGAATGCTAATGTCACCGTTTTCACTTTATCTGAAGTTCATTTATTGGACACGGTGTCAAATCATCTGCAACAAAAGGGCCTATATTAGTCACTCATGTAAGCCCTGCCGGTAAACCCACAGCCCGCGCACCTCCTGTGGATTAAAAATGAGATGAATAGAGAAATAAATGTGTTACAGAAAGCGTATCTTGAAAAGCAAAACATGAATAGCTAGTCACCGCTCAGACAGAAGCAAAATAAGTACATAAGAGGACTGCAGAGAGATGAGAGTAACAAGGGCTAACAGCTTTAACATTAGGAAACTAAAAAGTTGCTGAATGGTGCAAAAAATAAAAGAAGCTGAAAACACCATATGCTGCCTTCCATTAGCCGTGCACTCATTGACCAAATAATAACGTGTACTTAGGCTAGACAGGAAAAAAAGTGAATGAAAAAAGGACGAACACGCGTAAGGCATGCATAATGCAGCACAGTCAAACCACTTGCCTTTAGTTTCTGCTCACTGTGTCAAAGTCTAAGTGGATAGCGCACAGACAGGGTATCCCGCATGGAAACAGAACCCACCGGAAAGAACTGTGAAATCATAACAGAGCAGGAAGCACGTGAGAGATTCAATAACGAGTGCCTGGCTCTTTGTTTCTTGTGGTCGCATTTAGAAGAAGGCTGGGCAGCCATTACCCAAAAAAACTAAAAAAGAATCTCATCTTCTGCACCGCAGACAAGGTAGAGGCTGTGAGACCACACGTTGCTATTAAAAAACGAATGGAAGCAAAAAAAAGCAATAAAAAAAAAACCAAACAAAGCAATGCAATAATAACATAACCAAGCCATGCAGGGCTGGTACACATATGCTCATACGCCGTATGTAAAATGAGCTGATGTTTAACCAGACATTTTAAACAATCATGAAAGTGGCAATCTCTCAGAGCCGCTTCGGGGTATACCCTGATAATCTGCGACTTAGTGGATGGTGCACCTACGATATGAGACTTAAAAACTACGGACTTCAGTGAATGATTCGTTGAGCACGAGTCAGACCCGGCTGCGTCCTGTACATTAAAAAAGTGAACGGCTTTGGAGGAGTCAGCGGCACTGACACTCATCGCCTTTAATCGGCCAAATGCGCAGAGGAGTGAAGACGGGCGTACGAACCGTTCTCCGATGTCGATTAGGCCGTCCGCGCTAGTCTTGCCCACCGAGCCCCACCCCCCCCCCCCCCGTGGAAGACCCGGGCTTTTCTCAGAGACTTCCCGCCCTTTCAGTCCAACCTTCTGCGAGTGTGCGGAGTAGCACTATATTTAAATGAACTTTACCCGTCATTACTACGGCGATTTATGTAAAATAATGCAGCGGGGGAAGAGCGTGTTAAATCATTCGCGGTCTGGGGATTCATGCGAGTTCTAGAAGTTAAGGAAGGATTGTGTAATGCTCAGCCAACCACCTTTCCAAACCAACCAACCAAACAGCGCTCCCTTCTTCCCGTCAAATCCCTGCTGCATGCGCCTGTGTATCTCACAAATACATATTCATGTACTTTTCTTCTACTTTGGAGACCTGACAGGCCTGTTAACAGATTTTAAAACAAAGGCACGTATTTGATTCACACATAGTTCTGATTTTATCCGATATGTCTCCTCCATTTTATCTCACCATCAGAGCTGTTACTGTAAGAATGACAATCACTGATTCGCAAAAAGTTATTTGTAAAACAAAGAGGTGTCATCTCTTAGCTTTCTTCAGCTCTGAATTTCTCCCGATAAACTTAACCCCATAGCTTTAGCACGAATCATGTCACAATGAAACCACCACTTTCAGGCTTGCAGTTAGCCGTCACCTGACACGTACAACGATAAGCCTGGTTTGGCCCTTTAATAAATGTATCTGAACACTTCCTGGCTGTGTGCCTAATGCTATGTGACAGAGAGACCTGGACGCGTATACTTCCTAATAAACAAGCCCAGCAAACCGAATTGCGGCGATCTTTGCCAAAACATGAGAGCGCTAATTTGCAGTTCAAACTACTTAATTGTCAAATGTTGTACAGCTCTGCCCATAAAGGGCTGTCAGCAGCAGGGGCATTTGCACAGAGCGGAATCATAACCGACAGGCCGGCAGCCGCAGTCACATGACCAGTCTGTTTCCATGGCGACGGATTCCTCCTTCCCTAACAGAGGCAGAGCGCTTGAGGGTCGGGCGGGTGTGGGGGGGGGGAGGCAAGAGAAAGACATATTTTCTGGGCTGATTAAGCATTCCTAGAGATCTGGCGGTTCCATCCTTATCGTCATTATCACTGAAAGGGGGGGGTGGGTCAAACGAATGAGCAATAAACATCGACAGGAAAGTTCACCGCATCGCAACAACGCACTTGAGCTTATTAAGCTCATGGAGCAACAATGTGCGGTTCAAAGGTTAGGGCAGGATGGTTGAGGGGCTATGTTATTTTGACATTTATAAAGATTATTCTGACACTTAGCAGGAGGCTCTTAGTAATTACAGAAAGCCCCTTTTTCCCCTTCGTCTAGAGTTGGAATGTAACATGAGGAGAGGCAGAATGCACAGTCGGAGAGAAGCATCGTGGCCAAGAATCCATCACAATTTAAGTCCTGTTCTTTGCCGGGCTGGATTTCTGCTGGTCTGATTTCATTTCCACGACACTGTGCTGCTCAATCCGCACAGTCTGCCAATGCAGGGCCGTGAGAGGTAAATATATTCCTCATTCCGGGGTCTCATTGTTCCACCTCCATAGCTAACATTCCTAATTAGCTGCCTGGCTTGTCTAGCGTTAATTCACAATCTATTCTTTTCCAGGGGCTTTGTTCAGGACCAGTAATCCTCATCACTCAATTTGCTGCAATTAAGAATCAATGAATAATGAAGAAACAGGCTTCAGCAGCACCTAACAAGCGCCGGTGTTTATACAGCGTGTCATACAGGTCACCACAAAGAGCGTCAGCTCCAGCACGTCAGCGGGTGTTACTGTAATGCACTGCTGCAGATGCCTTGTATGGACACACCGTATGACTTCAGGTTTTCATGAAATGGACTCTTCCATGGAGGGCGGCCTCCTGGCGTACTCTCCGCTCAGGTTTTCGGGCCTCGGTCCCCCCCCCCCCCCCCCCCCCCCGCCCGGTCGCGGGGCTGGCAGAGAACCGACAGAGGGGTCCAGGAAAGCCGTCCTCCCAGGACTCATTCCCCATTACCCTGCCTTTCAACATCTTGACGAGACGATGGCACAATTACAGTTTACCACCGCGCTGCTCCCAACACACACAGCGACTAATTAAGATTGAAGATTGTGTTCAACCCCCCACCCCCCCCGCCCCCCCCCGTTCATTTTCTTTTGTATGTGCGCGCACTTGAACTTTGTCAGTTGTTTCTGACATTTCTGCTTTTGACGGCCAGCTGAGTCAGCCAGAGCTGTCCTCCCACTCAGCCACAGAGCCCACAGGGCCAGTGGGCCTCCCCTGTCGTGAGTCCTGACAGCATAGCCGCCATTAATTTACCTTCATTTTGCTTCATTTTCATATGCCTCTGTAAAGCGTTCGCTCCTCGAAGTCACCTCGGACATAGCCGGTTCCCTGCCACTTACCTTGATTGCTTTGCCGCTGGTTTCTTTCTTATTAATATTCATTATATTGTTACTAGTCATTCATTTATTCATTAGCAGGTGCTGTTACTGCATCATGAACAACTAAACACCGTGGCAAAACAAATACAAAACACTGGCCCCATTCTTTAGCTCCCAGAGAGTCTGAACTATTCTTACAACATCGGCGTAACAAGAGCACTACTCTCCATTTGCTTCATGTTGAAGGATATTAAAGAGCTTGACTCCGGAAAACTCAGTGATGGCACAATTTAGAGCCAGTGGTATATTGCCTTGAGTTGTCAAAAATAGCAGCAGTCACTGGCACCTTGACCCAGCGCCTGCCTCTAATCCTTGTTTATTGCAGCCCATATAACTGCTGGAGTGGTTCTCCGGTACGAGGCCTCCCAGGTCAGTGGTCACATGTGGGTCAACACCCTCTTCCTCGCTCTCCGCTATGAATTCGACAAATGTCAGGGACTGCCATTTCCACTGGCGCCTTGTCGTATTTTACTTCCGCCCCCCTGTAATCCGTAAGCAATCCTCGATAAATCCAAAGACCCTTGTTCACGCAACTGTTTGCGGTCTAACTGTGTGTCTGGGACGGATAGTCTGGCCCGATTTCTACTCTTTAGGTTGAATACTGTTTCCCACCCATACGAAAAAACCTTTAAATAAAAATGGCCTAATTAGAGTTCATTGGCAAGCGGTTAAGACTTTTTTTTAACATTAAAATGGATAGGATTGTTTAAAGGTTTTCCAAAGTTGCATGTATGTATTTGTTTTTTTCTGGTTGAAAAAGAAAGATAGAGCAGGTTGGATTACCATTCTGCTGTCCGATCAACTTTTTAAGGCTCCTTTAACTAGAATAAATTTGGTCCAGAAGTGAAGCAGCACAGCAAAAAAGTTTGTTTCATTTGTTCTAATTTGATGGTGATAAGGGAAGCACATAGTGAAAAATAACCACAAGGTTTTCAATTAAGATGTCTCAAGTAGTCATGACACCAGGAAGAGAGCAAAGGAAGAAGCTGTTACATTTTCAACAACAACATTCATCCTCAGTACAACTCAGTTATGACAACAGTGACATATTCTTTTGAATATTATCTGTTTGTACATTCACAATCAGAGTTATGCTTTGATAATGATGAAACATGCAAATAACTGCATCGGAACAGTTACTTTCAGGGTGAAATTCCCTCGCAACATCCTAATTAAGCAGTCTCACAGAATTTGAGCTCCGGTTTAAAGACTTTAAAGCCCGGAATGAAACCGACGCAGTCAGAATTGAGGTAGGGCTGTTTTTAGTGATATCACTCTCCCTGCCTAATTGGCTCCAGAGCCCATGGTTGTTTCTGCCATACACTGGTTCATGTTCTGCCCAGTGAAGGCACTGAAATGGGGCCCAGCAGGCTTTTGTGTACTCCTGGAAGACAGTTGAGTTGTGATTTTATTCCATTTTTGACTGGAAACCAGGAACCAGGGTGGGAGGTGGCGGGGTTTGTGATGGCTAACTAGAGGCATGGCCTTCCCCATTACCCTGGGGCGGCCTGTAGTGCAGTGGTTGGCATATCTGCCAAATGCCAATAATGTAATGTAATGTAATGATTACAACACACAATTCGAACACAATTAAATGTGTCATACATGTGTGGTGAGTAAGGAGAGGCCAGGTGGGCTTGTGGGTACATTACATTATTGGCATTTGGCAGAAGTGCAGTTGATTAGACTAAGCAGGAGACAATCCTCCCCTGGAGCAATGCAGGGTTAAGGGCCTTGCTCAAGGGCCCAACGGCTGTGCGGATCTTATCGTGGCTACACCGGGATTAGAACCACCAACCTCGCGTCTCCCAGTCCTTTACCTTAACCGCTACGCTACAGGCCGCCCCGTAATCTTCGCAATCAAATTACCAAAAGACCATTTATACAACTTACACAGCCACATGCACATATTCCTCGCGCGCCGAAATGAAACTGGAGATCACGTGACACGTCGGTCCCCGATACGCAGCAGAAACGGACACAGGTGACACATGCGATTCGCGAAAAAAAAAAAGAAGAAGTCGATGCATTTCGCAGTTGTTGGCGTGCGGCGATAATAACGATGATGACTAGGGGATGTGCCTGCTCCGCTCCGCCACCGTTCCCCTGGCCACACCATTCCTCAAACCCGGCGAGGCAGCTGGGGGGTATAATTGCTTGTTAAACACGGTTCTCTGCCAGCAGACTGGAGGAATAGGCCCTGCTCGCGTGGAATTGGGAGGAATAGTGGACCAATTACCCCGCAGTGATCCCAATATATTGCGGTGGCTTTAGGCTGGGGTCCTGTAATTGAGGGTACCGGGTGCAGGCAGGGGTTGTGGTAGGTGTTACAACAAAGAGGCAGGTTGGCTAACGCATTCAATCACCAGCTGCATGGCAAATATGAACCGGCAACGCGGGGCCCCGTGCGGTCCGTGCTGTCCGACCCCTGTCTTAAGCCAGTTCCCTGAAACCCCTGAGGGGGAAAAAAAACAAAAAAAACCTCACCAGACTGCAGTTAGCAATGCATGGGCAAAGTTTCCTCGCATGATGCCAGCCCGGCCCCGAGACCGGGGATGCCTAATTAATCACCCGAATTTCAGATGCGTGCGCCTCTGTCTAATCGGCCTCCCACTCAAGCTGCCCCGATAAGTTAGAGGCTATTAAAAAAAAGTTCCAGGAAATCACTTCGGTCTGTTTAAATGGCACATGTCTGTCTGTTCCGGTCTGATTTGTTCGCTGACTTGAAACCATGCGGCCATTACATTTCCTCCATCGTGACTCAGCATGGGCTCCGTGTTCAGTTCGCTGCGAGTGTGGTTAGACCAAGTGGCAAGACCCGTTTCTTTTTTGAAGCTCATTTCCTGGTCATGCTGAGAGACGGTGCTCACTAGCATAGGTCATCCAGACCTGTTTTCAATTTAAATCAATGGTACCATCGCGGTCAAAATACAAAGTCAATAATTTTTTTCCTCATGAAAATGTAGTCGCAATCACTGTTTTTCTCTTCATCCAATGCCTCCCCATATGCCGATTTTCTTCATGCTATTGTGCTGTTGTGTTCCAGGACTTGAAATCTCTTTTCATGAGCCCATGGATAGTCAATAGGTAATAGTCAGACTGTGTCCGTATTTGTCTATAGTCTATGGGTTAGACATTAGAAAGATGAGTCGGCTAAAGAGCAATGCCTCCCATCTGCTGTAAAAGGCATTTGCATGAAGGATAGCAGTTGTTGTGTTATGCTTATGACAGCATTATGTGGTTTTATGACACACGTATAAAGCCTTTCGCAGGAATCCCTTTCCATGGGAACCTTATCACAAAACGGACAGATGTGAGTGGAAGGTACTTCACTATGCAATGGCTATGGAGTGTCACTTAAAAAGCCGGTGGACCCGGCCATCTGCACTTGAATGTAATGCAAGATTTTATGAGAAGTGTGTGTTGCCCAGAATGTTTTGGTGCATTCTCTCTATAAGTAGACTATGAAAGACAGAGGCCACATCATATATAAACCTGATCTTAATTAAGGTATCACTGTAATATACTAGATGTGGTATTTACTGTATATGCATTAACCCTGATTATTAAAAAAACACGTTTGGCTAAAAATCGGTGGTGAACCCACAGTAATAAATTTGGCTAACTGCTATAACCCAGGCTAAGACTTGTGTAAAGGCTGTGGCAGAGTTCCAGCCAACAGCTTGAGGCAAGAGAAATCAACTGAACCAGGCATGGAATGACCGTGCATTGATTTTTATGCAGCGAGATAAAGGTTTCATACTTTTCAACATTACTATGCACGCAATGCTGTTTTAGTGACATTTTTAGTTACTGTTTTTTCAAGAAATACTTATACACATAGCCAGAACTGTAACTGCAAAAATCAACCAGAAGTAAAAATGCATCAGTTTATGCAAGTGATGCCAGCATGAAGCAGGTTCTCAAATGTGTTGTCATGGAGGTCGCTGTTCTTGTAGTGGGTAATGCAAGGATTGATTAGGACTGACAAGGATCCCTTTGAAAAGGCCCCGTATATGAAAGGCATGTCTCTGTCTGCAACTCTGCCTCTATAAAAGCAATTCAACATTCATTAACCTTGTACTCACGGGGAGACCATGTTGGTACAGCCAATTGATTTCTGATAATTTGTTTGAATTCATTTCAGGGGGAAAGAAAAAAACAAGTAGCAATTCACTCTTGATTCATATAAGCCTCGTAATAATGGGGTAGAGAAAGAGAAAGTGATACAAGGGACAGCCGTCCCTTTTTATGGACATTATGAAAAGAAATGTCTGCCAACTGCGAAATAATACCAAACACTGACGATATTCAAAGCCAGAAATCAGACTACCCACATAGCAACTGTGAGCACTGCCTTGAACAAATAACTGACGATTTTTCATGATAGACTGGAATAACTGATCACTCTGTTTACAACACGACACTGTGAGACCAAAAAAACTTTAATGACTTTCAAGTAGAATGTTTTGATGTAACTCCCACCTGTCAAGGAATGTTATTATATCTGGGAACACAATGGCTCCTGGATTACATCTCCTGGTAACCATTCGTAATCAGAACCATGAAAATGTTTTCTCATTCCTTTTTGGGAGGAAATTAATGATTCAACAGGAGAATACCTCTCCTCCATGCGATTTCAGTAATTTGTTTATTTAAACAAATTTGCATTCGGGCGAATGGCAGTTAATGTGGGTTTTGGCTGTATTATGAATAAAACATTGTTTCTAATGTTTTTAAATGGGCTCAGTTTGCGAGGCACCTGATCAAAGATCCCTCCCCTTGTTTTCATTTTTTCACAGTTAACATCTGCTATTCCTGGCGGCCGCTGGTATTGTTTGTCAAAACAACAGCAGTTATTTCTCCAGTACCAGGCTACATAGAGAAAAGTTTGCTCTTTGGAAAGATATTTTTTTGGGAGGGGGGGAGGGAGTTTGGGGTAGCAAAATGGTAGATTTTATTTAATTGACACCAAAGACAATCTGAGCAATCTGAGCAAGGTTCTGCCCATATGTGGGTATTTCAGAGCACACAAGTGTAGGGTACTGGTTGATATGCATATCATATGTGGTTGACATATTTCATTCATTCATAAAAGCACATGCCTAAAAGCACAATTATAATGGGGCTATTTTGGGAGTGGCTAGACCCTTGTTTTGTCCACAGCTGGAGTCTACATGTACGTATATGTTCACAGGCACTAAGGCTACAAATGGCTTCAATAAAGTCGGAATCATTGTCTCTAGTGAAGAATACTTATAGACAGGCTGAACTGTGACCTTCTGTCTTGGTGGAACGGAACATGATTCACAGTGGCAAATCAACCTTCTTTTCATATCCAAGTGCAGTCAGGAGGATACTAATCAAAAAACACACACCATGAAGAAAATTAACCAAATGAGCACATGAAACCAATGTCAGTGTTATGATGGTTGCTGAAGATATAGAGATTAATGGAAGCTGTGCTGCTAATGATTATGTGACAAATGTACTAGGTTGCATTGACATTTTAAACCTACTATTTTAAATCAACAGAGGATATCCGTATAAATTTAAGATATAGTTTTCAGTGTAAACATGGTACAAACTCAATCATTTCCAAAACTTCCATAAAGATTAAATAAAACAAACAAACATAGCTTTAGACATTTATTTTTGTACAATTATGCAGATAACTACAGTCTATCAGAGATGCCAACTGTCATGCTTTGTATGTGAGACACAGTTTTGGGCTCTAGCTCACGCTTTCACGCCACCAAAATAAATCTAAAATAAAAAAATAAAAACCACGGTTTCAACACCACCCCGCACACCATCAACAATCTAAATCAGGCCCCCACCTCCCAACTGACACCCCCCCATCAACAATCTAAATCAAGCCCCCCCCCAACCAACACCCCCCATGAACAATCTAAATCAAGCCCCCACCCCCCCCAACCGACACCCCCATCAACAATCTAAATCAAGCCCCCCCCCCAACCAACACCCCCCATCAACAATCTAAATCAAGCCCCCCCCAACCAACACCCCCCATCAACAATCTAAATCAAGCCCCCACCCCCCCCAACCGACACCCCCCATCAACAATCTAAATCAAGCCCCCCCCCAACCAACACTCCCCATCAACAATCTAAATCAAGCCCCCCCCCAACTGACACCCCCCATCAACAATCTAAATCAAGCCCCCCTCCAACCGACACCCCCCATCAACAATCTAAATCAAGCCCCCCCCAACCAACACTCCCCATCAACAATCTAAATCAAGCCCCCCCCAACCGACACCCCCCATCAACAATCTAAATCAAGTCCCCCCCAACCGACACCCCCCATCAACAATCTAAATCAAGCCCCCCCCCAACCGACACCCCCCATCAACAATCTAAATCAAGTCCCCCCCCAACCGACACCCCCCATCAACAATCTAAATCAAGTCCCCCCCCAACCGACACCCCCCATCAACAATCTAAATCAAGCCCCCCCCCAACTGACCCCCCCATCAACAATCTAAATCAAGACCCCCCCCCAACCGACACCCCCATCAACAATCTAAATCAAGACCCCCCCCCAACCGACACCCCCATCAACAATCTAAATCAAGCCCCCCCCCAACCGACACCCCCATCAACAATCTAAATCAAGCCCCCACCCCCCCAACCGACACCCCCATCAACAATCTAAATCAAGCCCCCCCCCAACCGACACCCCCATCCACAATCTAAATCAAGCCCCCCCCAACCAACACCCCCCATCAACAATCTAAATCAAGCCCCCCCCCAACCGACACCCCCATCCACAATCTAAATCAAGCCCCCCCAACCAACACCCCCCATCAACAATCTAAATCAAGCCCCCACCCCCCCAACCGACACCCCCATCAACAATCTAAATCAAGCCCCCCCCAACTGACCCCCCCCTTCAACAATCTAAATCAAGCCCCCCCCAACTGACCCCCCCCTTCAACAATCTAAATCAAGCCACCCCCCAACCGACACCCCCCATCAACAATCTAAATCAAGCCCCCCCCAACCAACACTCCCCATCAACAATCTAAATCAAGCCCCCCCCCCAACCGACACCCCCTTCAACAATCTAAATCAAGTCCCCCCCCAACCGACACCCCCCATCAACAATCTAAATCAAGCCCCCATCAACAATCTAAATCAAGCCCCCCCCCAACCGACACCCCCCATCAACAATCTAAATCAAGTCCCCCCCCAACCGACACCCCCCATCAACAATCTAAATCAAGCCCCCATCAACAATCTAAATCAAGCCCCCCCCAACCGACACCCCCATCAACAATCTAAATCAAGCCCCCATCAACAATCTAAATCAAGCCCCCCCCCAACCGACACCCCCCATCAACAATCTAAATCAAGTCCCCCCCCAACCGACACCCCCATCAACAATCTAAATCAAGCCCCCATCAACAATCTAAATCAAGCCCCCCCCCAACCGACACCCCCCATCAACAATCTAAATCAAGCCCCCATCAACAATCTAAATCAAGCCCCCCCCCAACCGACACCCCCATCAACAATCTCGCAACAGCGGCTGAACAAACCGAATAAATCTCACACCAACCACATCGCCGAAGATGACAACTCTGCTTATATTACACATTTATGTATTTTATATGTTTATGCAAACAAATCATCGCTGTTGGTTTTACTCCACCGCTCACGCTCACCAGACAGTTTATGACTGTCTGTAAAAGCCGCTGTTCTGAACGCAAACGCATCTTAAACGCATCTTATTTTAGAAGACCCTGAAGGGGTCTTGCGGAAAAGCCCAACACATTCATTAACATGGCAGCAAAACCACACAGTCACCCCAATAAGGTTTAATACTCCATGTTCCAATGGTCACGACATCTAAGGGGGATCACAAGCAAGCAATGGAGGCAAAATCCAGGAACATAAAGTAAATTTTGGCACTTTGCTGGTATTATAAAACCAGCTATGGATATTTGGTTCCCAGAACATTACTTAGGGCAAGCCTTGTGATTAAACAAATTGGATGTGCTATGAATGTTTTTAAGATGCATGGAACATTTCAGAAATCGAAGACCATTATGCAGTTTTGCTATTCCAAAATTCTATGATCATTGATTTTGCTGAAAAGGTAGTAATGTTCATTTATGTTCAAATTCACTGGTTACATAAACTCACCGGGCACTTTATTAGGTAGACCTGTACAATAGCTTGTTAATGCAAATATTTAATCAGCCAATCACGTGGCCGCCACAAGCTGGGAATGGCCAAGTTCAAAACATAGGGGGCTGAACGCCTGCAAGTGACGCCATTTTACTTTTCGACTTTAAGGCCATGTTTCAAGACGAGGTGTAGGCATGACGCAAAATCCCCGCATTTTTATTTCTGTGCGATGGGCTTCATTTTCTCAGCAACAATCTGTAGCGGTAGGAGTTCTGTACCAAAAAACCCACATAGTTTTAAACATTTTCATTGATGTGCCTACCTACTCTGTTTTCATTCTGCTGATCAATAATCCCATTGAGGTCTCTGGAAAAAAAAACAAAAAAAAAACAAAAAAAAAACATGCACTTCTGAAAAATGGCTACTTGATTTCTTCTGCAACAGAAAAGAAGGTCCTCGGCTCGGTTTGTAAGAAGTAGCAATCAGTCCCGCTGCCGCCACCCCTGCCAGCCGTCCCACGCATTTGATTCCGGGCACAAAAGGCTCCTCACAGTATGTGGAAAATGTGAAGCAGTAGGCCCTCCGGAGCCTCCGAGCAGTAGGCACGGCCCATGGAACAGGTGCTGTGTGCATCGCTGGAGCTCCTATAGGTCCGGTCAGCAGGGTGTCACGGGCGTGTAGGCGGCAGCCTTCCGAGGGGGGGAACGCAAACCTGCCTTTGCCAATGCTCTCAATAGGGAGCCATTGTGGATAATTGCTATTTTGCTATTTTAATGAATAATAATGGCAGCAAATTGGATTCGTCTCTCATATTTAAAGACCAGCAGAGGTATTTCGGCGGCGCTAAACCGAACAGGGCTCGAGTGCTCTCCGTTTGAAGACTTTCGACCGACCGCTTTGTTAATTTCCTGTGGAAACTCCGCCAAACTTTCCTTTTCGGGGGGTTGAGCATGAAGAGATTATGTCGTTTTTCTGGATGTGGCCGCACTCACCGACCAGATCCGTGGAGTGAAGAAGCTGGGACTATAAAGCCCACTGAAACCCTCTCTTTCTGGGCGATGCTCTGGTCAACTATGCAGAATGAGTACAGTCAGAGTTATGTTTCTACCTACACAAGAACATGCCCAGTGTTAATTGTAACATTATAAACAGTACATACGAGCCCCATAGGGGACGTTTTACTGTGTATGGAGCATGTAGCTGCACTACAAATGGATGCTTTAATCGGAGCTCCCATCCAGTTGGCCAGAAGCACAGTAATTAAACACCTACACAGAAGCGGGATCAGGGTGGGGCCCTGTCCAATAGGCCTGGTCCCCGTCAAAGGTTATGACATCTTTTAATTTGCCAATCATGTGATGTCACTTCCTATATGTGCTGTATGTGCAGCCGTTATAGTAAATACCTGTTACCGGTATTTGCAATATAACTGACTTGTACTTGTGTTTTTGGTTCAGGCTGGCTGTGTCAAACATACTTCATACCTTTCACTATTCAGGTTGTACGCACAGCACATGCCATAGTGTATAAACGTATGCAGTAATACATACATTTATATAGGAATATTTATATTACGGGCACAGTATACTTACATGCCTGTGCCTGAGAGAAAACCATGCACTGCACACAGAATGCTCCACATGAACTAAAACGTTCCCCATTGGCCGGTTCTCTTTCAGTTCTCCAGAGGCTGGTGCGCTGACGCTTCGACGTTGTGTCTGTGTCGTCTTCAAATTGACTTATAGGCCGAAAGCTCAAGCCTTTCCTGTATTGATCTCGCAAACACATGAAAGAGTCACAGGACAGAAAACTGTTACTGGTCACAATAATGCAATGTACAGGGTGCAAACGCTTGAGAGAAATTCAATTAACAGGCACAACAGGTATTACACACTGAACCCCAGAACACCCCCCCCCCCCGCCCCATTACTCAACATTGAATCACCAAATTTACCCGGCAGCAAGACCAAATACCCACCTGACCACATCCACCTCCAGCCAATTGCTCCGTGCCTCTGATCTCAGCATGGCTTCCATGTTGAAATGAACATCGTGTCCTGCCCTTATTTGGTGGTGACGTGGGGGATTCTGCAATGAATCTGAGAGGGATCAGAAGCCACATATCAAAGCGACAGATTTTATTTACTTCCAAAATAACTTCCCTCTTTGTGCGGGGAATTAATTACCTGGAAACACAATCAAGGCTTCATTATGAGGTTCTCGCTGCATTCATTAACTTCGTCACGTTCACCTTCTGACACGTCAATTTAGTGATGTTATTTTGTCTGCAAAATTAATCTTTCTCAAAAAGCTGTTTAAAATTAAAACGGGTCTCAGCACAAATGGGACATGAGTCTTCATCATCATCCTTCTTCCTGATGTAACATCCTCTCTTGTAGTGATGGCAACCTCTTAATTAATCATTAATTAATAGTCAAAAATTTGGCGTATAACTAAACTTGAATTGCATAGCTAACCTAATTAAGTTAAGCAATTAATTCCCACAATCAGGGCGGTCATTACAATTCTGGACATGCTTGTTCTCTGCACATTAACAAATGTGAACATACTCTCACTTTATTAGGAACACCTGAACACCTACTTATTCATGCAAGGGTTATTATTAATAATCAGCCACTCATGTGGCAGCAGTCATGCAGATATGGGTCAGGAACTTCAGTTCAGATCAACCATCAGAATGGGGAAAACATTTTATCTCAGTGATTTTGACCATGGCATGATTGTTGGTGCCAGACTGGTTGGTTTGAGTATTTATGTAACTCCTGATCTCCTGGACTGGTGAATGGTGTGAAAAACAGAAAAACATCCAGTGAGCAGCAGTTCTGCAGATGGAAACGCCTTGTTGATGAGACGAGTCAGAGGAGAAGGGCCAGACTGGTTGAAGCTGACAGGAAGGTGACAGTAACGCAAATAGCCATGTAATACAACAGTGGTGTGCAGAAGAGCGTCTCTGAACACACAATGTGTCAAACCTCTAAGTGGATAAGCTACAGCAGCAGAAGACTTAATAAGTCTAATAAATACCAAATAAAGAGCTCTCTGACTGTACATTTATTAATTGTGTATTTCTGCTATGTCTCCAAAAGCAATGAAATAGTAAGGCAAGTGTGAACTCCTTTGAGGAAACAATGCACTCAAACTGACTCATTCTATTTTACCATGTAACAAATTAGATGTTACAAGACCATCCACTGTTTTATTAACACTTTCTTCTTCTTCTTCTTCTTCTTCTTCTTCTTCTTCTTCTTCTTCTTCTTCTTCTTATTTTTTAAATTCATATGCGGTTTCATTTATGAAATGTTATTTTAATGGACAGATGAGTGGCTCTCAGATAGCAAGTCCATCTAAAGGACACAATGCACAATCCTCAGTGCAGCGATGCACGGCGTGATCTGGAATCTGAATCTGAAGCTGCCGGCAGTTGCCATGGCCAGCAGCTCTCCCAGCATGGCACACAGTCTGTCACAGCGTCTCCACCAGCTCAACCAGATGATTAGAATAATGTAGCAGGGACTACAAATTCCAGAATCCTCTTACTGGTTGAGCAAGTACCTTCAGTGTCTTTCAGAAAACATTTAAACATTTAGCGTCTCCCAGGTATTGAGTACACTGTGTGATAAATGTGCACTAGGCTTTTATAAGAGGTTCTTTCCCTTCCTGCTAAATGTAGTTCACTTTCAAAAGTGCCTCTGTTTTGGAAAATACACAGACCAATAATCAGGACCGGAGGGACGAGGAAAAAAAGGGCACGGAGGTGAAACCGCTGAAGAAAGCCAAATGGGATCCGCTCCTGCAAATAATTCCTCACTGCTACCCAATTAGCAAACATCGTTTGGCTTTTAAACTCTCCGCTCAACTGCCAGGCAGCCAGCAGTCCCTACGCCACTCCGCTGTACCCTTATGCAGCTCTTAAAAGTGAGGCTGGGTTCAGACAGGGTGAACTGGGACTGCCCAACTCCCAGCTCTGTATGCTCGCAGACACATGGGGTCTGGAAGTCAGACCCTTCTTCTTTTAAGGAGCATTTTATTCCCACACTACCGAGAGATAAGTCGCTCAGTTTTTCTTGAACATGGCCTGGGACCTTAAGGACAAGCTGGAATGGAAGTTAGAGCAGCACTAGCTCCTGTGATGTAGCCATTACACGGATATTTCAGGGGGATGTTTGACTGATGTCAAATGAGGAGGGGGACGGCAAATGAGAATGCACGACAGTGTGTGAGAAGGATATTGATTGGAGGGGAATGGAAAATTGACAGACGATTGATAGACATACACTGGTACACGATGATGTAAAATCTTGTAAAATCTTGTTTCCCAGAAAGTGGACGGGAAAAAAAAACTTTAGTGTGAAAATACATAAGTATTAAAACTTCATAACCTTTTCTGGAATATATACTTTAAGATGTATTCGTATTGCGAGGAGGAATTCACAAAATTGAGAAAAAAGCCAATTTGGATTTCAGCTCGTCTTTATTTAAAGGCACGGTAATATGGGTGGCGTTCATGGAACCTTCCTGGTTGCATAGTTACGATAAATACCGGTCTGCGTACTTTTCGAGCACATGAGCTGATCTCATCGTCTCTGGAGCCCAGCTCTGTTACCCAGGGCCCTGTGACAGTGGCCAGCACATGCTGCCAACTGAAGGCATCGCACTCTGCCGAGGCTAAGTGGGAGTCTAAAGAGCCTCTGACAAACCGCAAGAAGCAATTACTGCTCCTATATGCCTGGCGTGGTGTGCTAAAAAGTTCTCCGTCGCGATAAAATCTACTGGTGATAAAAGTACATTTACCACTGTGTGCAGTGACGCTCGTAGCCCATTCCATCTGGCTTTGTAAAACAAATGATCTGGAAAACATTTCAGGGGGAAGTGATTACATAACTATATTTAATAGAAATGTTTTTCCTGCTCGGAAGATATTCCGCTCCACAGGCAGGGACGAAGCGGTGACAATTTAGATTTCCATCTCGGCCCGGTGGCTTACTGCACCGCGCGCTCCCTCGTCCCGCCTCGTTGTCGTGCGGGGGGGATAGCGCTGTCGCTGCGGCTCGCTGTTCCAACGCCGGCGGTGGGCGGGGGGAGCGGAGAGGTTCGGCAGGTGGCCGGCTGTCGTAACGCTCGGCCTGTCCGTCACCAGGCCCGATCCAGACCGCCGGGCCTTCAAAGGCTGACCTGACCCGGAGTGAACCGAGTGCACATCATCGGACTCCCTCCTTCCGCCCTCGCATCTCAGGCGGAAGGGCACGGGGCCCCCGGCCCCCGGGGCGAAGGGGTAGGAAACGCTCTAGATCTGTCAGAATAAGACGGAAGCTCAAGACGCCTTCAAATAGCAAAAATAGAATAAAGAAACGGAGCAAAGGCAATAGCTAACGAGAACATTCTCTGCGGGCGCCGTCTTGTACTTTTGACCCGGCTCTTGAATTGCTAACCTGTTTTCAGACGCAGGAAGGTGCGTTATGTCGTAGCTGCGGGTGGGGGGTGGGGGGGTTGGGGGTTCACGTTGTTGAACGAGGGGGGCCGGAGCCGCCGCGCGCGGTCACGCACACGCACGCTAATTGGCCGCGCGCTCAGCGCCGCGCCCGTCCTCCCTCTGAACGCAGACTCCGCCGTGGGCGAGCTCCGCAGAGCGCCGGGGCGCGTAGGGTGAGCCGCTATCCTGGACTCACACGCGTTGTCGCGCCACGATGCGGGGAAAACAGGCCAAACCTCCATTTCCCTCCATTTCCCCACGCTCCCTCCGGCTCACGGCTGCCGAGAACACCATTCCAGAGTGCCGCTGAAGAAAGCCAAATGGGATCCGCTCCTGAAATAATTCCTCACCGCTACCCAATTAGCAAACATCGTTTGGCTTTTAAACTCTCCGCTCAACTGCCAGGCAGCCTGCAGTCCCCACGCCACTCCGCTGTACCCTCACGCAGCTCTTAAAAGTGAGGCTGGGTTCAGACAGGGTGAACTGGGACTGCCCGACTCCCGGATCTGCTTTAAGGACCCTTTTCTCTTTTAAGGACCATTTTATTTCCCCACTAGCACTAGACAGGTCTCTCAGTTTTGCTTGAGAATGGTTAGCGTGATGTGCTCACGGCTGCCACTAGCACCATACACACACACACACCGAGGAGCAGCATTTTACCCAGCAAGCTTCATTATGGAATGTTCTTAGCTCAAATCCAGGCCATTACTACTGAAATCTCATTGACTGTTTCACAACTCTTTTTTTTTTGTAAATGAGACCCATTCAGCTGCACATAGAAGAATGAATCTTTATATCAAAGGCACATGAAACAAAAAGCATTTAAAAGGGCTTTTGTCTCTCCATGCCAGATCTGATTTGTATATTTTTTATTTGATCTCTCTGTAGTTAAAAAATAGACTCTGTTTGAACCTGTGCCTGACAAGTACTACAGTCGATGACCTTTTACTTGTGGGATTCATGTAGAATGATTGATCTACTGTACAGCCTTTGCACAATTTGGGTATATTTAGTTACACATAAATGATCAGAAGGTAATGGGCAACCTGCTTTTGTTTTCTGATAATGGTTTGCAAAAGGCACAAAAGATTTATTTAATGTTTCATATGTAATAGTATTGCATAATTTCAGTATTCAGAACTAATTGCTCATCTCACCAAACTGTGAAAATGAACTGTGAAAAGAAAACAAAAATACTAAAATAGACTATTAGACTACTTGCATGCAATTGTGTTAAATGCCTAATAATTCCCTGTATGCATATACAGTATATTACAATTGTTGGATGAGTCTTCAACATTATGAAACATAATCAAAGTATTCCTTCATTCCTTCATAAGTGTAACCAATCTTCATGAGATTTTAATTTGCAAGAAAGACACATTATGTCACGGCATAAATCAAAAAGCAAGCTTGATATAATCTGCATATAAATTAGTGTTACATTTCAAACCCATATTATCTGGTGCTGTCAAATTGCACTGTGCAGGGCAGACCCAGATGGGAAAGAGACCATCACACTCTTAATCTTCCATCACATTACAGGTATTTAGCTGACACTTTTATCCCAAGCAACTTAGAGTTCATTAGACTTAGCCGGGGACAGTCCCCCCCCTGGGGTTAACAGCTGAGGAGATTATATTGCGGAAAAGCCAGGCCTTGAACCACCGATCTTCCGGGTCCCAGTCGTATACCTTAGCCACCCCCAGCTCCTGATTGCCTCCGTGTTATGGACATGAATTCAGATTTCATAAGAGAGAGAGGCTGCTGGCCTTAGTTCCTCCTGACCGGAGCACAGTCACCGGCTCCATCCACGGTCTGCTGGGTGGAAGAGCCCCAGACCTGTTTTCTCTCCTGTATTCTCGACATCGCATGATTGGATTTGCTGAAAAGTTCCATTCGGTAAGCTTCAATACACTGGGCTGGAAGCCAGCTCTTTAGTACCCGTGCGCTGCAAAACAAGAATCGCTCTGCATCGTTTGTCAGGTTCAGTTCTGGTCCAAACGCCGGATGGAATACCGCAGGTATACATTTAGCAAAAGGCGATAAACAAATCATTACAGGGAGGGAGATCATTTGTGCAACATAAACCATTAAAAAGTTTATGAGAATAATAATATACATGCTAAGGAAATCCCTGTTTTTATCCCTGGCAGTCTGAGAGTTCAGTGACAGATTTTTGGGGGGGTTTAAAACATCCAGAAAAGTATGGTTTCATCAAAGCTGGTTGGGCTTGGTTAGACTTTGATGACCTGGAGGACCATAGCAAAGTATAAATATACCAGTGATTCATCAATGGGTTAATTAAAAGAGTGGTCAGTGCAATTAGAAGTAATACAGTTCAAAGTACCGTGTTAATGTATATTTTTCATTGTCCCATATAATTTAGTGTGACTATGACAAACGCAGCTGTGAGTATGTGCGCACTCAATAATTTGCACCTGGAGTTCCCATAATCTCTGTATAGACAAAACAATTGCAAGGTGTTGGACTGGGCCCACGGAGAACAATTCCCGCATCATAAAAAAGAAATGAGCACAATAAACGTCTCGACGTCCCAGGTCTAACATTTCCTCTGATGGATATCATTATCCGTATTGCTCCTGCAAGAAGCTGTACAGCACCGGACATGAGTAGCCTGGATGCTAATGCTAACAGAATTAAATTTTAAAAATGCTTACAGTATCAGAAATGAGGACAGCGTGTTATTACATTGTGCCCAATATTTTTGCAAGCCTCCCTTTGGAAGCATTATTTCTGCATTTTGTTTTTCTAAAGGATGAGATAAGATACAATCATATTTCTTCACAATTTTCTAACTGTTCTGTGCTAATACAAATCACTCAAAGACTCAAAGATTCAATGACAAAAACTGTAATAATATCAGTATTTAGTATATTGCACCTATTTCTAAGTTGAGAATGTGAAAGACACAAACATGTAAACATGTTAAATAGTGCAGATAAGTGGAGATATTACAGTAAGTGTATTCTGAAATCGTAAGTCCTTGAGATGGCTTGCACATTAGAATTCTGATGGATGCATATGGTGCTCCACTATATGACAACTTTATGAAACACCAGATAAGCTGATTTCTTTTTTTTCCAGATGACTACTGCACATATAAATAAGCCAGTTGCTGTTGATAAACACCTGGGATGTCCAGCAATTTATCAAAGCAAAAACAAAAACAGCCCACTTCAAATTGCTCAGTATTCGGATTACATCCCTCCTTCACAGAATCATTTTTTATCTGACTTGACGTGTTTTTCCCAAGGTCCGTTCCCTCTGCTCTGCTTCACTGCCCTCCATCAGAAACAGGTAACTTATACTTATTATATTTTCATATACTCACGCAGACTAATTTTCATTTAGCCGCACAGTACTGCCTCAGCCGGTTCACATTTAAATTGGACAAACTTCACCCCTGCCATGTCATGTCATGGCAATTCTCTTTTCTCATTAACACTGTTCAATCACTTTAACTTTTAACTAAAACTATATTTTAACTAGAGTTCAGTGTGATTAAGAAATAAGCATTCACAGCATTGCCCGTTAGTGTTCCAACACAACAGTTTATGCTTTTGGTCACACTTTACAATAAGCTTCATGAATTGACATTAACTAATGTAGTTGTTCACACGACTTAATGATGGACAAATACATGAATTAAGCATGAAATGAACTTTTCATTCGCTAATGCATTTTGTATCAACTAACTAACATATTTGTTACCATAGAATGAACTTATAATTACTTAACCATTAACAAATGCATTAACTGACTTTTTCATTCCAATATGAATTGGCAATAAATAATAGTAGTTGTTAACAGGAACTAATGATGCACAAACACATTAACAGAGCTGTACAGATTATCTTCTCAGGCGTAGTTAGTTAACAACTACATCAGTTCATGCCCATACATGGAACGTTATAATACATTGTGACCGTGCTCTTCATAATAATTGTAATTTTAAATTGCGTTCGCAAGCCCTTCTCGTGGCTGGGAACTCCTCCCCTACAGCTCGACTCCCTGCAGTCCTCCAGCTGGTCTGCGCAGTCACGGCCATGGAGGAGCGCAGCGCATGCGCAGACGGCCCAGGCAGACGGCCAGGAAGCCACCGACCGGAGGAGTTTCTTCTGGGCCGCGCATCATCCTGATGGATCGTTCGTCCAGTGTTGCGAGACACTCCGCGTTCTGTGTCTTTGCGGCCGGGCGCCGGCGCCGTAAAGACTCAGTTACAGACTGCGGAGTGATTCCTTTTACTGTTTCTGCAGTAAAGCGCCTGTGTGGCAGTGTCTCTGTAAAAAAAATGCGAAACGAATAAAAACTGAATTTGCCACCGCTGAACACTGAACTGCTTTATCAGGACAGTCCACCCAGCAGCCCTGAGTGTTTTCTGCAGAGCCTGTGACAAAGGCTCTTGATCTTCTGCAGTGTCTGGTGACTATTCATTTTCACAACGCTGGCTTTTAAAGGGACCAGCCTTAAGTACAGTTTTGTTGGAAAAAAAAAGCTGATAGAAAGATTTTTTTTTTATTTTATTTTATTTTTTTTAAATAGATTCCCTTCAGTGTAAACGTGAATCCATTTTTAAGGTTTTTGTTTAAAATGGATTCCCATCAGTGTAAACGTGAATCCATTTTTAAGGTTTTTGTTTTAAATGGATTCCCTTCAGTGTAAACGTGAATCCATTTTTAAGGTTTTTGTTTAAAATGGATTCCCTTCAGGGAAAACGTGAATCTTTTTTTAAGGTTTTTGTTTAAAATGGATTCCCTTCAATGTAAACGTGAATCCTTTTTTAAATTAGCAAGACCAGATGGCTCATGTGAAAAGTTAGGGATCTAAAAGCAATTCATGACGGAAAAAAACATCGAACAGCTGAAGTCCTTTAAAAGGACAGAATAAATAACAACAGGGTATGCTGTATGCTCAGAATTTCCTTGTTGTTCTTTTTCTATCAATCAGAGGTTGGCCATGTTGAAAAATCAATGACATTGACTATTCATACCAGTGGTTCTTGACCATTAGTCAATACTTTTTATTGGTCGACGAAGGGTTACACGGCTCTATTGTTTATATTTACCCATTGTTTCTGTCACATCTGGAGTTGACGTTACCTAGCTCGGAGTGCAGGCCTTATGCAAACTTTACACGAATCTGTTCCTATCTGCATTGCAGTGGGAGAAGGCCCCTGACCCACAGACAGGCTCGTCTGAGACACCGTGGTAGATTAATTTTAATATGTGCGGAACAGCAGGGGGGCTCGGTCGTGCGCGGTTTTTTACGAGAGCTCCTCGTCATTAGAGGAGACGGCTCTGCGGTTTGACGTGTCGCCGAGGACCTGGCCTCTCCGGGTCCCATTCAGCTCCACTCTGCCCCACTCACGCCGGAATTATTTCATTTCGCCGCGGCGCGGGGGCACAAAGCTGAGAGCCACCCCGTTCGTTCCCCCGCATCCGAAGCGCCGTCCATTCACAAAGCGACGCTCGGCAGGGAAGGTAACCCAGCGATTCCCCGCCTGTGGGTAACCTATGGTAGGCTGGGACTCCGGGACTGCAATTCTCAGCTCGGCAGCCGCGGTTACAGTAGTAAAGTCGGGCGAGAGTGGCGCGGCAGCCCTCTTAAGTCCGCCGAATGGATCAAATATTAGCAGAATGAATTCGCAACCGAAGGGATGACGCCTGAACTGATATCACTTGTCACGAGTTGTAGGGAATCTCAGGGCTCCGCCGTAAAGCTAGCTTGACACGAACAGCTGGGATATATTACTTGACGGATTGCTTCCAGAGCAAGTTGTGCTCCCAGTTTAATTCAATTCTTGGTACCTTCCAGCACAATTATATCACACACACACACACACACACACACACACACACGTTTGGTCCTCAGAAGTATAGGAATACGCGCACACACACATATAACATATATAACATGTAATGCAATTAGCAAAAATGGTGTTAGGTATATTCACAGCTTTCCAATTTGTTTTGAGCTGGATGACAGTGAGGAGAAATGCACACCTTCCTGTGTTTTTTAAGTTGCTAAGCAGAATGCTTTGCATTACCTGGGGGAATGCGAGGAACACACAGGAATGTTTTTCACTCATGTAATCAATCCCACAGAGAGGGGACTCTGGGCTAATCAATTTCTGACCCAGTCTTCATTTGCATCAGAAAGAGAAGCATTACAGTACCTGAACACACTGAAAAAATATAGAAAAAATATAGATATTTTATTTTTGTGCTATGACTCCCCTCTGCACTCTCTATGGAGTTTGCAACATTTTAAGTAGGACTGGAATGTTTTAGGAAGCTAGGCATTTCATTTTTTCAAACACTAGGCATTTGAAATAGCCAGAAATAGCATGCAGCCATAATCTTTGACATGCCTTGAATAGTTTAGCTTGAAAAATCTCAAGAAAGCAAAGTGGCATTCAATGGCCACTGAGTTAGCATTTCGGTTTCAGAATATTTCCATCTCCATTTCCATGAACTCATAATTTGAATATAATTTAAAGCATTTTCCAAGCGGAGACGGACATAGAAAATGTCCCCTCTTGGTCCCTTTCTATGTCCCCTCTCGGTGGATGTGTACTGACTCCATGGTCCTCTGTTAGATAGGTAGATAAGTACTGTATGTGCGCACACACACACACACACACACACACACACATGCACACACACACACGTGCATACTTACATACGTTTTCCAGAATAATTACCCGTGTTGGACAAAACACCAAATGGTGGTCATGATGGTCAAGGACACATATGCCCTGCTGTAGCCATGATGCAGACAGGAGCAGGGGGAATAGGGCCCGCCCTGAGGACGCCTCAGTATGGTACAGTGAACAGATTGACAGGTCACGCTCCACTGCTCTCTCTACCCCCAGAGAAGCCAGCTCGGCAAAAGCGCTCGAGACCTTCGCAAATATTTGCCCAGGAGAGGATTGTTGCCTTTCTGAGCCCTGCCTTAAAGCCCTCAATTGCGTGACTTAGTGCAAATGCTTTTTCATCCATCTTTAAATTAGCCATCTGGGTAAATCAATCACACTCAATAAATCAATCAATCTTTTATTTTTCGGTGCGGGGAAATTTGGTTCGCAGCCATGGTTTGTAACATTTAGCACAACGACGTTAAAATTTACAAAAGCATGCTGAAACTACGTAAATGCTTAATACATATGGATGTAGCAGTGCCTGCTATGCCCGAAAACACCATGGTATCTGGGGACAGTAGTCACAACGGTGCCCCCAGCTGAACTGTGTGTTTTCGTGGTCGGGCTCCATTAGATGGACTGTATGAATATTCCCCCTTGATGTGCAAGCATGAAACTAAAACTGCCCCCCCTCCAAAAAAAAATAAAGCAATGAAAATGATGAGGAAATGGGAGCTCAGATCCCCTGCCGGGAATATGAAAGGACCGTGGTCTTTATGCACATTTAAGCAAACTGCAAAAGTCCTTGATTATATTGGTTATGATGATATTAGGGGTTACCACAGGGGGCTCTAAGAAGGAGCTTCAGATCTGGCTCACGAGTCTTCCTCATGGGGAAAGGCTTGATGAGGGGGAGGGGCGAGCAACGGTTCTCGTTTCTCATCTATGTCGGGGGTCAGCCAAAGAAACTAGAAACATTTTATTTAGAAAGGCAGTGGTGGATCAGAGGATCTTTCATCCCACCCACATCTCACATCTGGAGGTCTGGGATAATGGTGAATTATCAGTTTATGACTTTCTCCAAGCCTTGTCCTGCACATTTAAATATTAAAGGCACCCGCAGCTCCCGTACTTGTACTATACATAAAAAGGTTATCAAAGAAAATATTACTCTTGATATTGCTTTATCTATATTTAATGCTTATATTTATAGGAGATCACAGTTTCATCAACTCTCACTGAAACAAAAGACAGAAAAAAGAGGCAGAGAATGGAAAATTATGCCTAAACAGGAAAAGAGTAAATGAAAGAATGATATAAATGTTAATCCAGCCAGTGGGAGTTCAAATCTGACTCTGTGATGCTGTGTCCTTATCCAAGAGTTTGGAACTGTGCAAGGAGGACTTGGACATGAAGAATATGAAAAATAAAACACCAAAGATATCTCTGTTGATAACCACTTCATTCACCTTTCTCTCTTTAGAGGAGGTCATGGCAACAGAGAGCATTCTGCAACATTTTTGAATGATGAAGGCTCACATTTGTATCGCAAATAGCATGTTCCACAGAAGGTTTGGAAAAGCAATCAAAGTTCCTGACAGACCCCATTCTGTTGTCTTGATTGAATTCACGCGGGAAGTAATGGAGAATGTCACTTCCCTCGCATTTTCCGGTGCAGCCCCAGGGCTGGCCGGCCTCGGTGGACAAAATGGTGTCCGGGAAGAGCCATGTTTGTAGAATTCCCTCCACGCGCCCGCCGTTACCATGGAACCGATGACCTTTGGCTCTTCCAGAGATATGTGAATGGAAGTTTAACTGCAATTCCTCGGAGTGATCCCGCTCTACACATTTCCATTTTGTAACCTCCAATGGGCTCTCTGACCTTGAGATAAATGAAGCCAGGCTTCAAAGAAGGGTCCAGTGAATAGGAGGGACCACGAGGCATCACCAGCCAGCCATACATGGGTCTGTACCACCAAGTCCTGTCATGAGCCTTATAGGGATGTGCAGAGAAACAGACAACAATACAAACCGGGAAAAATACATTGCACACTCTTTATGCTGGCCAAGTGTCCACTGAACCAAATAACTTTTTTCTTATGCGATATTCTATACCTGTCTTTTGTATACAATCAGTGAATACAAGCAATATTCACTTTTTTCCAAATAAAGTTTTTCAAATTAATTTAGGTGATTGTTGAAGTTTAAAACCTTTTTTGGAAAGAGGGAAACTTACACTTTCTTTCCATTTTAATTGTTTCTTTCAAGATAAGGATAAAAGAAGATTAAACACAGAACAAATCCCTGACCACAAAGAAAACATGTTTATTTTACTTTTTTGTTTGGCTACAATATAAATATGACCATAAACTATACACAATTGTTGGCAGTGAAAACAGGCTGTCTTGGAAATTATCCTTTGTGGAGTTATTCTTTGTACGTTTCTGTAAAACATTTAAATACACAGACAGAGGCTCTGCTTAGCTCAAAGAATAAACGAATGAATAGCACTGTAGTGGTTTCAGTGCAGATTCATTATAGATTGAAAGAGAGAATGAGGAAGTAAGCACGTTTCTGTTCATGTTACTTGATGGTATCCCTCTGTGGTACCCTCATACTTCCATAAAAATTGCAATTCCAGACATTTTTTCCCATTAGTCTGCATTTTTTTCTGGATGTATTTTATGGCAAAAGTGCTCTCTTCAGGTTACAGTCATAGATCTACCTGCCATTAGCGCGATGCTGTCGGAAATGGCGGTGGACAGTGCACACGTCATGCTAAAGGCTGAACGAGATGAAGAGGAAAAGTAAAAACCTCAAGGATTTCACTTCAGCGGAGCGTTTCTTTTCCTTGTGTCGTATGCCACTCATTGGCAGCTGTTTCTAGCCAGAGGTGACAGAGGTGGAGGCTACAATGCCCCGTGTGCTGCTCAAGCCCAAAATTATGGCTCCAGAGAGAACCATGACGGCTATGGGATCATTGATATAATTAACCCTCTGTCGACAGGGAATGGCCCTGTTTAATTCCCCTGGAATCAAATTTATGGAGTCTGTCTCCGATACAGGAAACAGTGGCCCTTTGGCTTACAGTAGCAGATGGAGGGTATCTTTAAAGAAGCTGCATGCCGCGGATTTGCAAATGCTTTATACCTTTAGCTAAATACAAATGTTAGAATGTTATATTTTCAACATTTGAACACATCTAGCAAAATATTTAGCCAAATAATGATACATTTAGCGAAATAATAGAAATGACTAAATAATTATACATTCAGCTTATGTGTATAATTTTGTGATATCACTTTTAACATTTAATTCTGGCATTTTAAAGATCATAAATGATTAAAAAAAACAACAACTATTAATTAAATCTGAGAAAAAGGGATATTTTGGTTAAATGTGGGAAAAATGCGAATGAAAAATGTTGCGTTTTGAAGCCCATAAAAAGAGCTATGAAGTCTGCGAAATCATTATTATTAATTTATGTCTTCAGAGGGACAGGAGGCAATATGGGGGGGATAATATGGCTTCACCACTGTCAGTGGCTGTCAAGATTGGTGGCCTGCTGGAAATGCAATGCACCCTGGGACATAATGCAGAGCCTGTTGCAGTCTTGTCTTGTGTTATACAAGCGAATACAATCCCCCGATGCTCGTATCGTATTCCCAGGGGGGTTAGGGTCTGCTTTTCTATAATTGTATATAATGTATAATATAATACATATGTGAGTCTGTCATGGCTTATTGTGTTATCTGCAACATGTGATATCTGCGGCAGCTGGCTATGGCTGTTAATTCATTGTTTTGTTTAAGTATAATTCATCTGAATGAATAGAGGAATGTAGTCTTATCTTGTCCCCAATAAGCCATTATGTATGTATACATAAGACTCCTTAAAGTGTTATGAACGGAACAAAGGAACAGCTGTTTCAATAGAGAGACATTGCTGAATCTGGAGAAAACTGCCGCGCATCGTGTCTGATGAATGTTTGTTGCTCCAGAAGCAGTCTGTTCAAAGGCATAAAGTCTGTTTGCAGGGAGTTACGTGCTGCAGGGAACGGTTGCTCCCACCATTAAAGCCAGATGCCTGGTATAATGACTTTGTGCACCAACTTCAACGAAAGCCCTCACATTTGTCTTTAGACTTGGCTGCCCCGTGAAGCTTTCTGTGGTGGATCTCTCTGTCTTCCCTTGCTCCAATGCGTCCAATAGCTTTGACTATGTACCACTGCATAAACACGATGTTAATGACATTGTTTCACAGCGCAAAGCGACGTGTAAGACCGCATCCATCCCAGGGAGCGTGTAGCGTGCCCGACGCTCCGAATGCAAATTGTTTCGTGGACTGGAAAGAGCACGCCCAAAAAAAAAAACAAGCTGTAAACTCCATGTTATGATGCAGCTCATCCCTCGTAAATCAAGATGGCGTCTGAGTGTTGCTAGAGCACCGGGTTAGGACGCAGCAGATCCCTGGGAGTGGAGATGCCATCGCTTGGCATTCACTGCGCGGTCTCAATTCCAACCGTCACTTTTGCACACAGAGAGAGAGGCCACGGTCATCATCCGGACGCTTTATTAAGGCCTGACCAGATTCCAATTAGCACTCAGCCTGAGCTCAGCTACCACAAAGAAAGTTGTCATTGCTAATGATAATTTTCATCCCAGTGTTGCATTGACAGCCTTGGGGGCATGAGGGATATTGATGGCTGATTATTAAGAGGCTGACATGCAATTATTATTTATTTTTATTATAATTATTTTCAAAAGTCCATGCAATTACATCTCCCGGACACTTTTATATGTTGGGCGATTGCCTCCTGCTCGTAGCAGACAGCCAGATGTGATAACTGGCCACAACCTTGTCAGAGGGAATCAGTGGGAAAGCCAATCCATCTGCATCTCACTGGTGAGCTTTGACCTGTCGAAGGTCAAAGGTCAAAGGTCCCCTCCTTAATATTTGATCCCAACCTGCCAAGCTATTGCCCATCACCAGACAGCACAAAACAAACCAAAAAAAAACACACAAACAGGATGGTGTTTAATTGTGTTGGAGGGAGTCCAGCAAGATGGACATACCTTATGGATTCTAAAAATATCTACACTACAACCCATAACAATACAGGTACTGCCAAGAAGGTTGTTTCCTTCCCTAAAATCTACATAAAACATGGCCTGAATGTTAAATAATTATATTTCCTGTCAGGGTTGGAGGTAGTACTGATGGTGGCCACCAGGGGGGCTTATTACTTTCACCTGGTGGTCGTTAGTGCCTACTTGATGTCTACCTCCTGAAGGTATTTAAAGCCCTCATTTCCCCTCAGTCTCCGCTTCGGTGTCACTGTTCGCTCTGCCACCTAGCCGGTATTAGCACATGGTAAGACTCAGCATTCGAGTCCGGTATTGTGCTGGTTCAGTGTTCAGAAAAGGTAAGGAAGGGGTCTGCACGTTAGTGTGTGTACACTGCAGCCGCCTTCCTGTAGGTTCTTTGGTTCTTTGTTTCGTTTTGTTTTCGGCTCGTGTGAGTCCGTGGGTGAGGGACGTTGTCCCCGGTATTTTGTATTTTGGTTTGTGTGTTTTTTCGGAGCTGCGACTCCTGAGTCTTTATTTTCGTTAGCCCAGTCTTTTATACTGGGTTGTACTTTTATTTTGGGTTTTCCCCGGTCCGGGCAGTAGTGCTAGCCTTTACGCACTCATTTTTCGTTTGTGATTTTCGCCCTGGTTTTGGAGGGTAGTTTTTATTTCCTGAGCCGTTATTTGGGGCTCTTTCTTTTATTTGTGCGGAGTTGTCTCCGTGTACAGTGCTGTCTCCTCTACCCCCCCGGGGTCTTAGTGGCGGGCTCGTTTGTGGGTCCGCTTACAAGGGGTCACCCCCTTAGTCGCACCTGGCTCTCCGCACCTCCTCAACCTCACAGAACACCGAAGCCAGCATGGAGAGGCCAGCGACTAGTGTGGGAGGGGATTCTCCTCTGGAGGCGGTTGTAGCCGCCCAGCAGGCTGCTCTGGTTAGGCAGGAGCAGGAATTATTGATGTTGCGTGCACAACAAACTGCCACTGCCGAGCAGCAAACCAGGGTATTTCAACGGCAGGATGAGATATTAACTAGGTTAGACCAACAGCAGGAGGTATTGTTCGGACTCGCCGAGACGTTCCGGCAATTAGCCAGCGAGTTTCGGTCTTCTCCAACACCCGCACCCATCTCTGACACCTCCCAATCGTCCCTTCCCCCCCAAGTAACCACTCCTACTTACCAACCCATTACACCGGTGGTTAGGGAGCCCAAGCTCCAGCTCCCTTTACGGTATGGTGGCGAGGCAGGGAAATGTAGGGGGTTCCTCTCCCAGTGCCTCATTTTTTTTAAATCTCAACCCTCACGTTTTACCACGGAGGATGCTCGGGTAGCGTTCATTCTATCGCTGTTGACGGGGACGGCTCTGGCCTGGGCAGACCCGCTGATTCGTGGTCAGGCTCCCCTCATGAATGACTCCCAGCTCCTAATGCAGGAGATGACGCGTGTCTTTGACCACGACATCACGGGTAGAGAGGCGGCATCTCGGTTAACATGGATAAAGCAGGGTGCCCGGAGTGTTGCCGAGTTTTCTGTTGAGTTTCAGGCTCTGGCAGGTGAGACGGGGTGGGCAGACGACCCGCTCATAACCTTGTTCACTAGCGCGTTATCTGACCCAGTCCGGGATGCCCTGGCCACCATGGAGCCACCGGGGAGTTTAGGCACGCTAATATCCGCGGCTATCCGCATTGACAACCGGGTTCGTGAACGGGCGAGGGAGAGAGCGGGCAAGGGAGGTCAGTTCAACTGGCCTATTCCGTCCTCTCCAGGCAAGGCTGTCAGTACGGTGGGGGGACAAGACACACACACAGGGGAGGAACCTATGCAGGTGGACAGCGCTAATCTGGTGCGCCCTAAGAAACGTCCCTGGAAAGAAGGATTGTGTTTCTTTTGTAGGCGGCCTGGGCACCTAGTTAGAAACTGCCCCGACCTGAAGGGAAAAGCGCAGTCCCACTAGTGGAGCGAAAGGCACTAGTGGGACTGGTGAGAGGTATCAGCTTTCGCACGTTTCTCCCCATCAACTTGACGTGGAAGGGGGGTGGAGTTAGGGCAGACGCCTTTATTGATTCCGGGGCAGTTGACAATTTTATCGACCGACAGTGGGCGAAACACCACAGACTGCCGGTTCGGTCGTTGCCACAGCCCCAATCCATCACGGCGCTGGACGGTCGTCCGTTGGGGTCCGGGGTTGTGCGTCAGATGACTGAGCGGGTGGTAATGCGGATTCCGTTTCTGGGGCACCGGGAGCGCATTTTTTTTTTTTTGGTGGAGTCTCCGGCGTACCCGATTGTACTAGGTCACGTGTGGTTAATAAAACATCAACCCCAAATAAACTGGGGAGACCGGAGCAATCCGGTGTCCCGGTGGGGCCCGCAGTGCGCTAATCACTCTGAGCAGACGCACACTCCCGCAGCTCCACCCGTAGAGACCGATATAGAGGGGGACGAGGGGGAGGCTAGGGAGTTCCCCAGCGTTCAGGCTAGTCCTCAGGTATCGGATGAGCAGGCGGAGAGTCTGGAATGGGACTCCGTCTGTGACTGGAGTCCCCCCGTGGACGAGGGGGAGGTCAGTGACGTCACCGACTGGGACTCTGAGAGATCCTTGCAGGGCTCTGACAGTGGAGATGAGGGGCGGATGATAGGGGCGATTGCGTTTCCTCGCCCGCAGAACGTTCCCAGGGAATATAGGGAGGTAGCGGAGGTGTTTAGCAAACTGCGAGCCACTACGTTACCACCGCACCGACCCTATGACTGTGCCATTGAGTTATTCCCTGGAACATCTCCACCTAGGGGGTCGTTGTATTCGTTGTCGGCACCGGAGAGCAAAGCTATGAACGAATACATTCGCGAGGCATTAGCTAACGGGTTTATTAGACCATCTACGTCACCAGCGGGGGCCGGGTTCTTTTTTGTGAAAAAAAAGGACGGGAGCCTGAGACCCTGCATAGATTATAGAGGGTTGAATACGATAACCCGTAAAAATAGGTATCCCCTACCGCTAATGAACTCCGCGTTTGAGCGCCTGCAATCTGCATCGGTCTTTACTAAACTCGACCTCCGTAATGCGTACAATCTTGTACGCATACGCGAGGGCGATGAGTGGAAAACGGCGTTTAATACCCACACAGGGCATTACGAATATCTAGTCATGCCGTTCGGTCTCACTAACGCCCCCGCAGTATTTCAGGCGCTGGTGAATGATGTGCTCAGGGAGATGTTGGAGAAATTTGTGTTCGTCTACCTGGACGATATTTTAATATTCTCCAACAATCTCACCGAACACATTCAGCACGTGACCCAGGTCCTCACACGTCTTTTGGAGGCTCGCCTATTTGTCAAGGCGGAGAAATGCATTTTTCACGCGAATACCGTGTCTTTTCTTGGGTTTATTGTGTCTGAGGGGAGAATTGAAATGGACCCAACTAAGGTAGCGGCTGTTAAGAACTGGCCTACTCCTGCGTCAATAAAGCAGGTTCAAAGGTTTTTAGGGTTTGCAAATTTTTATCGCCGTTTTATCAGAGGTTTTAGCACGGTGGTTGCGCCCATCACTGCGCTTACCAAGAAGACGGTGCCAGCGCGCTTTGTGTGGAACTCTCGTGCGGAAGCGGCGTTCGCGGAGTTAAAAGAGAGGTTTTGCACGGAACCCATCTTAATAACCCCAGATCCTTCGCGCCCATTTATTGTGGAGGTGGATGCCTCCGAGCTGGGGGTGGGCGCCGTTCTTTCCCAACGGTCTCCCCTAGACCAAAAAGTGCATCCCTGTGCGTTTTTTTCTCGGTCCTTGTCCCAGACCGAGAGAAATTACGACGTGGGAGACAGGGAACTGCTGGCGGTCAAGTTAGCTCTGGAGGAGTGGCGTCACTGGCTGGAGGGGGCGGAACACCCGTTCACTGTATGGACTGACCACAAAAATTTAGAGTACATACAGACGGCCAAGACACGGAACTCGCGGCAGGCCCGCTGGGCCCTATTTTTTGCACGCTTTTCATTTACCCTGACCTACCGTCCCGGTTCCAAAAACACAAAACCCGACGCCCTCTCCAGGGTGTTTGATAACACCGACAGGGAGCACACTCCTCAACCTATCATCCCTGAGGAGCAAATAGCGGCGCCAGTGGTTTGGGAGGTGGAGGCGGCGGTGCGAGGAGCGTTGCGCCTCGAGCCGGATCCAGGAGGGGGTCCACCTCATTGCCTTTTCGTGCCCGCGGGGGTTCGGTCTCAGGTACTGCAGTGGGGACATGCCTCACGGCTGGCAGGGCATCCCGGGGTTCACCGCACTAAGGACTTCTTGTCAAGGCGGTTCTGGTGGCCCGGGATGGAAAAGGACGTTCGGGAGTTTGTGGCCGCGTGTCCAGTCTGTGCCCGTAGTAAGGGATCGCACCAACCTCCCTCAGGGCTATTACGTCCCTTACCGGTCCCGAGACGTCCGTGGAGTCACGTGGCCCTTGACTTTATTACGGGGTTGCCGTCATCTGATGGCAATAAGGTGATCTTGGTAGTGGTTGACCGATTTTCTAAGGCGGCTCATTTTGTGGCACTACCGAAACTACCGTCGGCGGCGGGGACCGCAAGGTTAGTAGTCGACCACGTCTTCAGACTACATGGTCTGCCCCAGGACGTGGTGTCCGACCGCGGACCCCAGTTCGCATCTAGGTTTTGGCGTGTGTTCTGCTCCTTGTTAGGGGCCTCAGTAAGTCTGTCCTCGGGCTTTCATCCTGAGACCAACGGGCAGACGGAGCGCACTAACCAGACGCTTGAGAACACACTGCGATGCTTAGCCGCGGCCAACCCCACGTCCTGGAGTCGTCAGCTCGCGTGGGCCGAGTACGCACACAACACTCTGCGCAACGCCTCCACCGGGTTCTCACCCTTCGAGGCTCAATTTGGGTACGTGCCGCCATTGTTCCCGGAACTGGAGAAGGGGGCCGAGGTGCCCTCCGCGGAGGCTTTTGTTCGGCGGTGCCGAGGCACCTGGATAAAAGTACGGGCGGCACTCCTACGGGCTACTGCTACCCAGAAGCGACTGGCCGACAGACATCGCCGGTCGGCCCCTGCCTACAGGGTAGGGCAGAGGGTGTGGCTGTCCACTCGCGATCTGCCATTGCGAGTGGAGTCGCGGAAGCTCGCCCCCCGCTACGTGGGTCCATTCCGTATTGTTAAAAGGATCAACCCAGTTACTATGAGACTCCAACTGGGAGGGCTATGGTCCTGAGGAGCGCTGTTGGGTTCCCACTAGGAACATTCTGGATCCAGAACTCATCCATGAGTTCCGCAGGCGGGGGGCTGAAGGAGCGTCTGGGGCCGCTCCTTAGAAGGGGGGTCCTGTCAGGGTTGGAGGTAGTACTGATGGTGGCCACCAGGGGGGCTTATTACTTTCACCTGGTGGTCGTTAGTGCCTACTTGATGTCTACCTCCTGAAGGTATTTAAAGCCCTCATTTCCCCTCAGTCTCCGCTTCGGTGTCACTGTTCGCTCTGCCACCTAGCCGGTATTAGCACATGGTAAGACTCAGCATTCGAGTCCGGTATTGTGCTGGTTCAGTGTTCAGAAAAGGTAAGGAAGGGGTCTGCACGTTAGTGTGTGTACACTGCAGCCGCCTTCCTGTAGGTTCTTTGGTTCTTTGTTTCGTTTTGTTTTCGGCTCGTGTGAGTCCGTGGGTGAGGGACGTTGTCCCCGGTATTTTGTATTTTGGTTTGTGTGTTTTTTCGGAGCTGCGACTCCTGAGTCTTTATTTTCGTTAGCCCAGTCTTTTATACTGGGTTGTACTTTTATTTTGGGTTTTCCCCGGTCCGGGCAGTAGTGCTAGCCTTTACGCACTCATTTTTCGTTTGTGATTTTCGCCCTGGTTTTGGAGGGTAGTTTTTATTTCCTGAGCCGTTATTTGGGGCTCTTTCTTTTATTTGTGCGGAGTTGTCTCCGTGTACAGTGCTGTCTCCTCTACCCCCCCGGGGTCTTAGTGGCGGGCTCGTTTGTGGGTCCGCTTACAAGGGGTCACCCCCTTAGTCGCACCTGGCTCTCCGCACCTCCTCAACCTCACAATTTCCGCTCCACAATAAAATGGAGGGGTAACGTGAAATGAAATAATACGGTACGAAAGGTCGTAACAAATATTTGCACGAAAATACTTACTGTGCAGTAGAATGCAGGAGCCAGCATTTTGTAGGCTGAGAAGCAGGCATATAAAAAAAACAAAAAAAACAAATATCATTGTATTTTTCCCCTCTGATGTCCGAAAAAATGACTTGTGGTTCGGCTTTATTTGGAAACTCACTACTGCCACCGGCGTCTGACCTCCCTTTGCATGACCATGGTTGCTTGACCATGGATGACTTCCCATCAACCAGTGAGTCTAATGTTTTTCATGTTGCTATAGTTAGATACTGTATTTATGCATTCTTAATTATGCTAGAATCCAGTGTTTATTTGTCCTGGTAGTAGCGATCGCAGCATAAGGGTGTATAAAGGTGGAACGACCATAGAAATGTACAATATAAAAATTAATAATAATAATAATAATAATAATAATAATAATAATAAAATCACATACATTAAGAGATGAGTCACTCGGGTGTCTGAAAGCAGTCTTGGAGCTGGCTCGTGTGTGTTATTGAAAACAATCCGCCACCTTCCATATGCCAGGAATCACAAAATGATATTGCATATCGTGGTGTCTGGCTAACACCCTAACCCTTCAGCATGTGTCATTATATTTCCCAGTCAAACATATAAAAGCGGAAAGAAACCTGGCCTCCTGCTGGGTGAAAATGACTGCTGGTGTTAAGACGGCACGG
Source organism: Conger conger (assembly GCF_963514075.1). Classification (NCBI taxonomy): domain Eukaryota; kingdom Metazoa; phylum Chordata; class Actinopteri; order Anguilliformes; family Congridae; genus Conger; species Conger conger. The sequence continues at coordinate 58,630,588 of NC_083764.1, read as the reverse complement.
AACACGTCGAGGGGATAGTAAGAATTAATATAATCATTCCTGCACTGCCTACAATTTTCCAGTTCCATCAAAAATAGACATTAGGTGCTAGCCAGCATTATACTGAGCAAACTGCAGTAATGTCCTCGCTGTACTCCTTTGCTGCAGTGCTAACTTTGTTCACCTCCTTGTTTGCTCTACCTTCCTTCCAACCGCCCGTCTGTGATTTTCAATCAGAGAGTAAAGGTTTCTACAAACACTCTGAGAAACATTTGAAGCAGGGCTCCCATGTGAGACAAGCCAAGCCAAGCAGACTTTCCTCATTTCTGGGATTTGGGTTCTGGCCCTGACTCTAACTAACTCCACACACCAGCGACAGGAGTTACCGCCAGGCCCGTGTAGTCAGATCCAAATGGTACTGCTTTTCACTTTACCTTAAATGATCTCATAAAATTGGCATAGTGGCTGGTGTCTACAAAGATCATATTCCCAGCTGGTCCAATTTTATTCATCATTCATAAGCATTAATTGCAAGGTTTATAACATCAATCAAAAGATGGTGCTTATTTTGCTGTTTAATGGTACAGCTGCTGTCTGTAATATGGCTAATGAGTGCTGGGAGATGGAAAGCTCCTCAGATAAATGGCTATTTCATTGTGCACGGAGTAAATAAACCAGTTACTGGCAGCTTCCCCTCCAGTTTGCCTATGAAGACATAGGCACACAACAGTGGGATATGGGCACCTTGACCAGCCCATCAAACAGTGGCTCTTCAAAAGTACCTTGTGTAAGATGGTGAGGTTGAACAGCTGTTCCCATTGAAATAGAGTGTATTCTTGAAGTCTGGGGAAGAGACCGCGAGTGGGAGAGAGAGATAGAGAGAGAGAGGTGGTGGTGGTGTGAGAGTGGGGGTGTGAACTCTGAGCTGGGGGAGGTGCGAAGAGGAAGTCATGGTGTTCTGGTTTTTGGATGGAATATGCCCTTCCAGCGAGTTGTAAAAGGGACAGCTAAGCAGTGCTAAGCAGAGTAATAGGGCATTCTTACCTTTTCCAAGGGATAAACAAGTTCGAGGCTGAATCCTTGTGTTGGCTTGTGGTTTCAGGCTGGCTGTTTCCTGGTCACGCTACAGAAACCCAGCAAAGACAGATCGCTTACCCACAGCCTTACACTTGTAGCCAAACAGAAATTCCCTTCTTTTCACTTCAGCTGATGCGTGCCGAGTATCCCGGCTCAAAATGGCTGCCGTGTATCACCCAGACGGGTGCTACATATTGGTTTTGGTTGAAGTGAGCCTCCCCCTTTCACTGCAAAGTGATTTGAGACTGTGAGAGGTGTAATATAAATGAAACCCATTATTATTTTTATTGCTAATGTAATGCTTGAGATCAAACGCAACTTTTGTCAGACGAACTCTTTTGTTAGACAGCCTTTGCTCTTGACTAACAGAGGGATCATATTTATTTACAGTCTGATCATTTCAACTTCCAGCCTTAATGTCTTTCGTGCTAGCTAGCTTGTAATTTATGGCGTAAATCAATCAGAAAATTCCTAATGGTGGCCATTGAATAAAATATGCTGTTGGGATTCAGAGTGCACTGAAAAATTATTCCTGCCAAAATGCTCTGCCAATATTAATGGAATAGTGTGCTGTCCTGAGATTTGACAAGAGGGAATATCTTGTTCATTTTTAAAATCTGATTTCATTGTCCAAAAAGCATCTGGACCATGTCTAGTCTGTTTCCAATATGTTCTAATTAATTTTGAAACCTACCTAACAATCAATGCATAAGCATTCATGTCCAAGTCCAATTTCCCAATACGGAGAAAAAAAAAGAAAAAGTTTGAGATGGCAGAGAACACGATAAAATGTCTAGTGTTAATTCAGCTATAACAGAGAACACACCGAGTCCATTAGAGACCGTCTTGTACTCTCCAGGAGTTGTTTTAACACTGAAACGTTTACTCTGTATCTCCTGCCAGTTCTGACACTTCCAGCACCAACAGCGTTTCATGATAACACGTTCACCAGATTTCCCTTCAAATTATTTAAACTGCACTCATACCACAACCAGCATAGGTGTATATTTCCATGCATCCATCAGTACATGCAAAGAGAGGGACTTTGGGTGTATTCAACAAAAGACAGCCACTTTGCATGACAACCCCAGCCTGATAAACCTCTGTGGCATGTACAAAGTTTGTCTCCGCAGTGGGGCTATTTAATCTCAGATAACAGATATGTTCATCTGAGAGAATCTCCAAGGGCCATGACACTATCAACCAAAGCTGCCTCTGCCAGGATGCTACCGGTTCTGTGATCATTATTGTTCAATTGTCCAGTGCCGTGAGAAACACTCTGTTCGTAGGGTCTGTTTGAGTCACCGTCCCTCTGATGCCCAAACATCTGAAAAAAAGGATCTGGAAAACGGGAGTGGATTTTTCACATTTCTACGTCTGTCTCAGGATATATTTTTACTGAGGGTGTTAACACAAATGAGGCGAACGTGGCCTTCTGATTGCAATGTGAATATTTAATACAGTACTGAAGTAGTTTAGTCACAGGGCCCTGAATGTGTAGTAGTTATATGTGCTCTGTTTAGAAACAAGGCTTCCTGATTTCTCCAACTGCTCTGCAGTATATTAAATGTTTACTCTGTGCAATCAAGGTATCAGACCATTCGCCTTATTTGTATGATGACTTGCCTGCCTTAGCTTCAGTCTTTTTTTTTGGATTTAGTAAACCAGAATATGAAAGAACAGATGCTGGAGACATTCTAACATTATTAACAAACATCAAAACCCACTGTTGCCACTACTGTTTCCAGCCCTCTTTTTATTTTGTTAATTCCAAAGCACATATCGGTGGCACGGATGGTGCGGTGGTAGCACTGCCGCCTCACAGCAAGGAGGTCCTGGGTTCGAATCCCCGTCGGGGCCTCTCTGTGTGGAGTTTGCATGTTCTCCCCGTGTTTGCATGGGTTTCCTCCGGGTACTCCGGTTTCCACCCACAGTCCAAAGACATGCAGGTTAGGCTGATTGGAGAGTCTAAATTGCCCATAGGTATGAATGTGTGAGTGAATGGTGTGTGTGTGCCCTGCGATGGACTGGCGACCTGTCCAGGGTGTATTCCTGCCTTTCGCCCAATGTATGCTGGGATAGGCTCCAGCCCCCCTGCAACCCTGTTCAGGATAAGCGGGTTAGGATAATGAATGAATGAATGAAAGCACATATCTACCCACAATACAAGGCATAGAGTGCTATACTGTTGAAAATGCAGAATTAGACATGCTGACTCACTGCAGAGGTTGAACCTCAGCATCAAATTTCAGTTTCTTTTCATCTGTAATAAGCAGCGCTGGGTGCTATAGCAGGGCTGCCCAACCTTGTTCCTATCTACCACCCTGTACTTTCGATTTCGACCCGCAGTCTGACCACCTATTTCTACTAAATTACAGCCCAAACAGATCTCTCGGGCAGCTCACTTGCCTACAATTGAGAATAGTGTTCACTTTGCATACTTAATAATATGCTGTTTCGGTCACAGTCCAGTTGTTGAATGAGATGTGCTTTGTAAGGGGTGAAAATCTACGGGATGGTAGATCTGGGACAGGTCTGGGCAGTATTGGTTTCACACTCTACAGCACATCCATGCGACTGATAAGTTGAGACTCCAGCTGTACTTCAGTCACAGAAGAGCAGGAGAGCAGCGTACTCAGTATGGCTCTCCGTGCGGGAGAATAGCCACCATGGCTCCTCTATTGCGTGCCAAATTAGGACGTGTGAATATACCAGGAGGAAATGACAAATGAGCGATCCTCGGTGTGAATCCTCGCAGTTTAATTACGATACTAATTTCTGAGGCAGATGCAGGTTCTGACAGTTGAAACGTATTTTTAGCTCGCCCTTGTCACGTTGCTCTGGACCACATTCATCAGAAACAAAACTAAAGTATTGCACAACCAGAAAGGTCAAGGGCTGGCATTTTTACAGATGAATAAATTGTAATAAATAACAAAACACTTAATAAACACGGAAATAGAAACAGAATCCGCCAGTGAGCGCATCTCTGGACAGCTGGGGAGGAGCAATTTTCAACCTACTGCATATGAAGTTATATTTGTGGCAGCACATACTGTATAATTTAACGATAAAATAAAATGTGTCTAAAAATCAACTGACAATTACATGGGAGGAGAAAATAAAAAAAACTCAATTCCCATCTTTTTGTGTACAGTGAAAAGTGATTTCTCCCATATTCATTTCTTCATCACATTCTCCCTTCAAACCTTTTTTATGGCAAGACTCTCTGAATACGATTGCCTTTATCAGAGACAAAATACATTACCTCAGTTCTAAACGCTGAAAGCTATATCCATGATTCAGGAACAGAAAAGCAGAATTCAATTATCCAGTACGGTTGGAAATAACATATAATTTCCCCGAGAATGGTTTGGCCTGAAACAATGTAACTGAAAGTTTGTGAAAAGGCCGATTACAGAGCCTATAGATAATTTCACATCACTGAATACTTGTGTTGATTCAGCGGCAGATTTTTGTCACATTTTATCAGACTTCTAGGAAGCTTGACTAAAATGATCTGTGGACCATTCTACAATGCCTCGGAAAGGTATTCATATCCCTGCACGGTTTCATTCTCTGTTGCCTCAGAAGTTGAAATCCTGACAGTTATATAAATAGAACGAATATTGCTTAATATTTCAAACATCCCTTTGTCATTGTCTTCACCTTGGAGGATTCTTATTGCTCTTTTTGTTTCTTTTTGATGACTATCTCTGTTGTTTTATGTATTATTTTGTTTACTTTGTTCTATTGTATTTAATTATTTTTTTATTATTATTTTGTCTTACTTTATTTTACTGTGAAATGCATTGCAAGCTTGATTGATTGATTGATTCTTATCCTCCTCCAGGGTGTTCTCCACACTGACAAAACAAAAATATATCGCATGAAGTCAATATATAATTATTTACGGCAAGGACAAGGAACAAAGGACAAAACTGGTTAGGCAAATCTCTGGAGCCTGGGGTAAAGCTTGAAATACTAGCTTGAAATACCAGCTACCAGCTGTTTCAAAACATAGCTTGAGCTGTTTTAATTAGCAGTTCGGTGGCTGAGATAAGGAAACCAGCCAACAGAAGCCCATCACCCCACAGAACTGTTCTGGCAGTGGCAAGACAGGAGCCATTACCAAAAAAGCCCTTCTCAAATGGCATATGGAGTTTGCAAGAAAGCATTAAAGTTAGCCCTTACGGTCAGATGAGACAGCATCTGCTGGAAACACAATCTTAATGCAATCTAAGACTCAATGAATGTTTTATTATGAAAAAAAACTGAGCCCTTGTTTTGCAGTTTTTGTTACATTATCTCACATTTTAATCGAACCTCTGGCAAGCCCCAGCGGTGGTTCTCTCACCTTGGTATTCCGTCTTTGAGCTGCTATGACATAATCATATGCTAAATGCCGTGTAAGTTCTACTTTTAATCGTGGCCTTATTCTCCTTCATGCATCCAGTCCTGCTAGTTCTGACAGAGACAACGGCAATATGGCACTGAACTAATACACTGATATGACCTAACGTCTTTAGTCAAAACAAGTCACTGTGTTTGTGACAACTGCATGAGGCATAAGTATAGCTCTTGCTTAAGATGTCGGATGTGCTCAACAAGACAAAAGAGGATCTGGGGAAGTACTCGTATCTATGCATTCATTTGACTGTAGCATAATCATTGCTTATTACCATTTTTCTATTTACTAAATACAAATGTATATGTACAGTTCAAACTGAAAATAGCCACATCATGTGACACTAATATAATGTATGTATTCATATTTAAAAGATACGTATTCAATCCAAGAAGATAAATGCTTGTGATTTGCAATTAAGAAGTATTTTTCTGGGCAGTAACTCGGTGTAGGTACAATATGTCAAAGCAACCTGATAAAAATAAGGCAATGATACAGTATTAATTGCACTAAACACAGAATATATACAGTGTTAATCATACTTCGATAGAGATGCACCAACATATACGTACATGTTTATATTAACAAATTTCCGCTAAAGGCTTAAATTTAAATTCCTTAGCCCCACTGTATTACTTTAGCTACAAGGCGCTAGCAGATAACATCTTTGCCATTGAATTCATCAGTGACAGTGGCATGACAGTACAGGTGGTCACCGTGACAACATGAATGTCACAGTAACCAATGTCTTTGCATTTGAAAACACTTATCAGGATTGTGTCAGCCTTTATCACTGTGGAATCTTTGACACGTTTATTAAAAACCCCCTGCTGTGCTCTGCACATATCACAAAGCCTTTGACTGGTTTTAATCTTGAATGAAAGCTTTAATTGCCGTTTTTTTTATCAATGGCTGTTTAATTCAGGTGTAATCAGAACTACTCTCTTGTCTCATTACCGCATGTCAGGAAACTAAATTTCTCCATGGCTGACCTCTATATGCAAAACGGCAGTAATGAAAGCAGAAAAAAAAACACATATACAGATTGAGCTGTGCCAAGGGATTATGGGATATCTGCCAGGGCCTGGCGTTACGACTCAAACAATGGTGTCACATGATGCAGCCCCCTCCCTTTACAGCCTGAACATGCATTCATTTTCACTCATTAAAATTCTAAAGTGGATGGCTACCCAGCCACTGCAATTCAGGATGAGAAATTATAAAAAGGAGCTGTGCATTTAGTTATTCTTTCTTTAGTACTGAAAACAGTTTTGGAATTGGCATTGACAAAAAAAAAACTACCAACATGTATAAAAGACAAAATGGGGTTGTGAACTAGAGTTAAATAGCTTTTTTGTGTAGATTTTGCTGACTGTGGGTCTGATACCCAAACAAGGGCAGTACAGGGGTACAGTACAATTATGCTATAAATGGTAATGCACCGCCCCAAGAAACCTCATGAGACTATCAACTAGATTATCTTCTATGGGGGGTGGTGGTTGGGGGGGGGGGTCATTCAGTGCTATGGCCCCCAAAATCTGGAACTCACTATCTCCACGACGACATAAGCACCTCTACATTGAAATCCCACTTAAAAACCGGCCTCTTCTCCCAACTCTGTTCCCCTCATTCAGGACCCTGAAAGCTCTGTCATTTATTTCTTCGTCTTCATCAATTTACTTCTTTCTGGTATCTTTCTGGTATCTTTGTTTTCTTTTTTATGTTTTCTGCTGGGTATCATTTTATCATGTAATCTGTAAAGTGTCCTTGGGTTTGAGAAAGGTTTTATATAGAGAGGTTCGTAAAATAATTCAACAATAAGAGCCAAATAATGAACAAATAACTGAGTAAAATGTTGATATGATTCAGAAATAACACCCCAATCTGACTTCACATTCACAGCATGAATTACCCTGTCCCAAAGAAAGGTTACACTCGCAAGGGTGGGCGTCCCCAACCTTTACATTCGTATCAGTGTGGGATAAAAGTCTATGCTGACAATAACTTGAAAGAAATGTGAAAAAAGAGAAACTAATAAAAACAAATTCTTGGAAAGGTCACTTACAAATCAAACAAAGAACAAGAAGTCCATTGCATGCTCGGACACACACACACACACACACACACACACACACACACACACACACACACGCAGAGTGAGAGAGAGAAAGACAGAGACTCATGTATTGCAGTTACGTGATACATCCATCCATCCATCCATTATCTTAACCCACTTATCCTGAACAGGGTCGCAGGGGGGGCTGGAGCCTATCCCAGCATACATTGGGCGAAAGGCAGGAATACACCCTGGACAGGTCGCCAGTCCATCGCAGGGCACACACACCATTCACTCACACATTCATACCTATGGGCAATTTAGACTCTCCAATCAGCCTAACCTGCATGTCTTTGGACTGTGGGAGGAAACCGGAGTACCCGGAGGAAACCCACGCAGACACGGGGAGAACTATCCACACAGATAGGCCCCAGCCGACGGGGATTCAAACCCAGGACCTCCTTGCTGTGAGGCGGCAGTGCTACCCACTGCACTTGGAAAGTTTTTTTTTTTTTTTTACCTAAGCACAAACGATTGAAATCAATCAACAGCCAACTTCATGCCTTACATATATGACCTCATTCATATAATGCCAATATCATTTAAAGACATTTTTGAAAGCTATGAAGGCCTCACACAAGTCTCCAGGGAATAAGGTATTGATGACTGTCATCTGAATTCCTTGTGAGTTTTAAAGGGTTGCATATAATTTCTATACTCCCTATCGTTTCATAGACAGCAAAGATAGTAGCATTTCTGACAAGCAATCACTTTAAAATTCAATATCAGCACACAGTGTTATATTTGGGAATATTGCAGTACTTTTTGGAGAGCACATCAATAACTTCTCAACAGTAAAGGGCTTTTTTGCATATTGAAATGTACTAAGTACATTGGAGCACTTTTCAGCCCCCACTTAAAGGGTTATATCATAATCTCTCTACAGTAAATCTCTAAAACCCGTGCCACTTTTCTCAGTACAGTCATTTCAAATGTGAAAAGTCCCTCCAAAAAGCTCTTCCAAATATATTTAATCCATTTACTTTTCTTGAAAAAAAAAAAAAGCAAAACATATTTTAAATCTGGGCAGAAGCAGTGACTGTACAGTATGCTGAAGCCTCCCTATGGCTGTTCTAATGTGCCTTCAAACTGTGGAACTTCATCCCTGTAATGAGACACACTTTTCTGTGTTAGCCTTACATGGAGGAAATTAATGCATAAAGTCATCCAAGGTTACAGAGACATCCCTTGTGAAGAATTAGTTTTCTGCCAGCGCTTGTATTTCTGTCAGCATTATTCAACATTTGTAAAACCTCCATATCCAAAATATGAGGTTTCCAGCATTATCAATTACAGCATTAGTAATTATGAATGTCAAAGACCGCCATTTTATATTCTTATACGCATCCTTTGCCGGTGTTGTGTTCAGCACGTCTTTTGATGAATCAGAAAAGGGGAGATCTGGCTGTGATCCAACTTAAGTGAAACTATGCAAATGAGAGGACCACTGGAGATCTGAACGCCCCCCTCCTCCCCCCCCCCCCCACCCCAGCAACAGGAGACGCGGGGACAATAGGAAAGGCCCATGTGGTGACATTCAGCTGGTCCCGGCTCCACAGGCGTTACCTGGCAACAGCCGCATTACATCACCGGGGCCGGTGAATGGGAGAGAGGCAGACGAGGCAGAGGAGGAAGGCCCGCGGAGGCGTGGCGACCTTATCTGAGACCCCGTTAAGAACACAGAGCCGCCCGCGCCCGCTCCCGCTCCCGCTCCCCGGAGAATTCCGCTCCCCGCGCGCTCCCGGGAGAGGGAGGCGGTGACAGGTCCGCCAAAGGGGGCCATTCAGGCCGGTCTTCAGGAGCGACAACAACAACGAAAAAAAAAAGCACCGCACGCATACCAATGACACGGAACACAGGCATGCCATTGTCATTTTAAATATGGACGCACAATGGTCCAATAGACGGCAATGGGGTTTGTGTCCCCGGGTTAAGTGTCCGTTCTCAAAGACTGGAAGAAAAACAAAGACTTTTATTTATTTATTTAAATCTTTGAAAGGTTGGTAATCAAAATAGCTCACCGGACCCTGTTCCACCGTTGGAATGTAAACCAAATGGGATTTGGCCGATGTTATCAGTTAAACCGTTTTCTAAATGTGCCTTTCCTCAGTTGTTCCGCGCGTTGCATGTATTGTCTGCCTCCCGGGGCGAGACGGAGCGGAAGCCGTCGGATGAAAGCGTACGGGCGGCCACAAGAGCCCAGGTCTCGCCAGTTCTTTTCTGCTGATTATAAAACGAATACGGTGGTGTCAGGGCACATTTCGGAGGCAATAACCATCGCGCGAAATTTCCAGCCGTTGAATTTCTGTCAATTAGCGAGCGCTGACTGCGCCTCTTCACAGCGTCTCTCCACACCGCGTTACACGCCTCTTAATTCGCCAATCTCCGTCTGCACAGCCAGGCGAGGAGCAGGGCCGGTTCTGGTAAATTAAATGGTTAAAGAAGAGTAAGATATTGAGAGGGAGATTAAAGGAGTTGGAGAGGGCGGACGCGGCCGCGCGTGAGGGGATGAGAATTGGGGAGAGGGGGAGGAGGGGGGGGGGGGGGGTGGAGGTAGAGCGAATGTAATGAAGTTTCCCTCTTTTCCGCACTGCAGGGCCGCGTTAAGCCGCACGCCGTCAGCATGCTCCGGGACACCTACTCGCTGCGCCGTCTCCGTCTCGCAGCTAATCAAACCGCTTTTGTTCGCCGGGACGCGATACCTCGGCCGGCCGTCTCCCCCCGGGTCCGTTCGGGCGGGGAGCCGTCGAGGTTCCCATGGAAATGCGCCGGCAGAGCCAGTCAGTCAGTCCATCTGCATCCGTACCCGGAGGAGACTGGGATCGACATGAAAGCCAAGGGAGAGAGGGACAGTGAAATAAAACGGGAGCTAAACAGCGAGCGTCGCTCGAAACGTACCCTCTCAAAGACAAAGCCCAGTCGTCCGCGTCAATTCCGAAACCCCGCCGTCCAAATATTGTGTTTAGTGCGGCGCTCCGGGGAGGGCCCCTATCAAACAACAAACACAACTATGACATGTACGCGGAATTAAAGGATTACCAATGGCGCAGCCACCGAGATCTCGTTTTAAAGGCGAGGATTTTGAATATCAGCTTTAGGCAAATCTGAGACTTTGCCGGCTGGCTCAGTGGCTTCCTCTGAAGGAGAGCTCTTGGATCCGGGGCTGATGGAACTCCAGTCTGTGGACCTAGGGTGGATTCGCTGGCTCCAGAACCAGGCAGCTTTGAACTGCACAGAGGCAGACACCTCAGTGATGTCTCTGGGATTTCCAGGCCTGTCTGTGCAAACCGTTAACCCTTGCGTTGTCTTAAGGGTCAAAAATGACCACTATATTTAACAGTGGAGAAAACCCCCTATATGATTTATTTTCAACTTGAAATTTGATGACAAAGTTTGTGATGAGTGACAGGTTGTTTCTTCCTGCAAACTAGATTTTGGGTTTAAAATTAAATTAAGCAGCTTTATTTTACGGGTCTACTGAAGGCGGGTAATTTTTTACCCTTAGGACAAGGGGACTATACAGAATGTTGAAACTACACAAGGGTTAAGATAAGGACACTGCCCCACAAGAAATATAATAGCCTATGCATACTTTATCCATAAAGTACTCTGAAATGTCGCATGAACAGTATATAGATAAAATGAATATAAATGTACACTCAGTGAGCAATGCGACTTCTTTTCTGCACTTATTGGACTTCTGCTGCTGTAGCCTATCCACCCCATAGGCACGAATGTGAGACTGGCCACCCCGTTGTCTTTGTTGTTGCATTTGGTGCACAAACCTAACTACAATTTGCTTTTTAAAGCAACGAAAAGCTGCATCGCGATAAATTGTGGATGATCTGGAGCCTTGTTTTGTGTTTAATGCTTCATTTGAATTTGTTATTGTTGCCGTCTATGATGAAATCCGCTAGCATAGCACTTAGCAGTATACCGGAAATGCCATTCAGCTGGACATCCGCGTTACCTGCCTATTTGAAATAAACCTTGCAGTTTCAACGTAAATACTGATGATAGGGAGTGTTTCGCGACTGCAGGAGGTAACTATAACCTGAGCAAAATACGGACCCTCAATCTCCACTGCTGCTATCAGAAGTGTGGTAGGAAATTGTTGGGCTGCTCTGAGCCTGGGTGAGTGACAGACATGACCTTAACAGATTCTGTCAGAGATGCTAAACACAGAGGCAATTATTCTTGCAGTCCTGTACGTATATTATGCACTAAAATTCAGTATGCCGTACTCAGGGAAATTCAGTCAGACATGCTCAGAGATATTCAGCCATTCTGAGAAACATTCACCCAGTCATTCTGAGAAACATTCACCCCAGTCATGCTCTTAAAGTAGTTCTGTTATGCAGTAGCTAAAAATCATCTTGATTAAATACAAATTTAATCAATAAACAATATCCTGGACAATCGGTTACCACAATGTTTCCTGTGCACATAGTACATAGCACATAGTACATCCATCACTACAGTCATCCCCACTGTGTGCTGTGGAGGCTTTACTGGGAACATGACAATTGCTACACAAGTTATGCAGCCTCATGTAAAGTGTCCCACTTTTACCACCGGGAAAGCCGCTAAAAGTTCTTGCCGCTAAACTGTAAACCCATCGACTTTTCTTGTCAGTTTTTCGCCATTAGCACGCGACGGTGTTTCCTGCTCTGGCCCCCTGCTCCAGTGACTGGCTGAGTGATATCTCTCATTAGGCCGCAGTCGTCCGGGCAGAGGTAGAGGTGATCCCCCGCCCCGCAGTGAGGCGAACTGCAGGCCTCTCCGCCGTCAGGCTCCCACCGTTCCCGCCCAGCCTTGATAGACCGCGTCTCCCGCGCGGCTTCCCGGAAAAGCGGGAGGACGGCACGGAAAGGCGCGCGCTGGAACTGTTCCACACGACGGCCGTAATGAGAGTCGGGGCCGGAGCGAAGAGGAGGGGAGAGGCACTGAAGGATCGGAGCCGGCGAATACACCGAGAGGGTCCGCTTCATCAGAGGGACGTCTCGCCTCTTCACGTTTCAGAGTTCTCCCCCCGGACGCCTCCGCACTGTCTGCTTCGGCTAATTTTCCAGATTTTCCCGTTTAGCGTATCCATATAAGCACTTAAAGTATGTAGGCAATGACATATGCTGTAGTCGGTTAAACTCTTTTAAATCATGTTTTTCTCTACGTCCAATACTGTAGTAAGCATTGACACTGATAGGACTTGATCAACACTCTGCCTTGGTTTTACATTCTTATTAATGATATTATCTTGCCGTGGTATGTTTAGATATTTATATTTATATCTATATGTGTAAGCAAACCTTCCCTCTGTACAACTTTCATTATCACTTTAGTTGTGCTATGATAGCATTACATACTGTATATTGAGATGGATACTCCCTTCAACAGCATTTGAACTTATGGAATTTGCTAAGAGCACTATAGTCCTATCCAAAGTAGAAAATTGATGCAATATAAGCCCTTGCTCAGTTGAGGTTTGTAAACATTGCCTGTCCCACAGATTTAATAAATTTCCTCCTTGTCCCAAAGGCAGCAGTTTCACCAAGTTTCGTCCAAATTCGTCCATTTGTTTCATCTAACCTGTGCACTGACAGAGAAGCTTCCAGAAAAACAACCAGCAGCCACTGTACCGTAATGAAACCCCCTGCTCCTCACGGTGGCAACGGGGAGCATAGACCTGTCACGCTTTAATGTGAGAAATCTCCTACTGATACTCAATTCTTCATCTGTCAGATACGGTCTAGAATCATCTGCCCCACATTACATCAGCATAACGTTTGCGGGACGCTGCAGCGATACGATTGCTTTCCTTCGCCGTCGGGAGAATGCCGTTTGTCAGCGGAGGAGCCTAATCCTTCCAGAATTTTCCAGCGCGGACCCAAGGCCCCGGAACGCGACACAGAGGTCACTCCTCGCCGCTCCAGCACGGTCACCTCATCAATGTCTGGCACGATGGAGCGGAGGGGGCTACAGCATTTCATTGACCTCCCTTTGTACTTCTAAAGCAATCAATTACATAAACGTGTTTAACAGAAACAATAACGATGGTGGCTTTTTATTGCGGCGGGGAGGGTAGGGTTCTGTTGGGGTGGGGGGGGGGGGGTGGGGGGGTGTGTCCGGGGCTGGCCCCCATGCAATTTACTCTCCGTCTCGAATCCCATTGCTTTTTGGAATTGGATTTACCTGACTCATTCGCGGCATGAACGGACTCCCTTTCACACCAAAGGAATCCGCCGTGAAATAGTCTGACTGAGCGCGAGGCTCAGGCCCGGCGCCGCGCTGTCAGTCCGCCATTAACCCTCAACAAGGACAAATACCCTCATTACGGGGAGGCCAGCCCCCGCGCGGGGGGGGGGGGGGGGGGGGGGGGACAGCGGCTCGGACAGGACACCGGCCTCAACCCGGGAGTGAGACGTCACCCCTTCCCGCGAGGTCACTGCCTTCATTTAGGCCTATGGGGCTTGTTCCCCCGCCATGAGTCTGTTTATAGGAAAGATTCACATTTATATTCTCTCCCTGTTAGGGCTATAAAATGGCTGGGAATAAATGCCAAGGGGACGGGCGGGGATGCTGACGGGCCTCCTTAACCCTTTGAAGTGTGAGTTCCTACAGCATTCTACTGGAATTTTAGTGCAACACTGAACGGCATCAGGGGGTTCCAAAGACCCCACAGACTAGAGGAAAAAAAACAATACTTTAGGTCAGACTTGTTATCATCATTGCTTTATTTATTTTCAATCTGGAACAAAACACGATGAAACAAGTGTGTGAGAATGAACCTCAGCAAAACTGTCAATTGGACCACGACGTAATCCTCTCCACCTGTAGGGGAGACAGAAACAAGTTTGGCAGCACACAAGTACAAAAACTGACATACATTTATATTTAAAAAAGAAATTTGGTATGCAAATATCTGAACCCCATTTTAGTGCAGCGAACCGAACTGAGAATAAGTCACTAATTAATTTTAGCCAAGCCAGACATTCACTTCAAAAAGTATGATAAGCCTATGCACTGGAAAGAGGACTGTGTCTGGCATTTGGAATAAGCGTATAATAGCTTGCTAAAGGTACAGCTAGGCCTGCCATTTGAAAAAATACGACCGAAGAGAAACGGCTATCGTTCGGCAAGCGCATAACACAAGTCAACGTTGATTCATAAATGTTTGCTGAATGCAAATACACCCTTCCACTTGTTTCTACGACCAGCACCTTTTAAATATGAGTAACCGGAGGCCCTCTGATGCATGAGCGAAATAATCATGCCGGGTGACACACAGAATGGGCGCAAATTGAATGAGGAATGACACACATTAAGAAAATCACATCAGAACGGGTTAGAGCGCCATCAGGGGCAGATGAATGAATTGAGTCCTGGCCTGGGGGCCCTGTGCTGGGGACGTTTCTCCACACCTGGGGACCAGGCTGCGTTGGAGGGCTCGCGGTGAGGCGGTATATCTCAATTTTAACGGACGGGAAGCGGTCTCTATGGCGACGGGACGCCCGGGGCCCGGACGGGGTCCCTCCAGGTCAGGTGGAGGGCGGGGGAGGCGGCCGGCCGGGGGCCCTGCCCTCGGGGCCCCCCCGGGGTGCACATTTAATCTGCCCGCGGCTCGAGGGCAGCCAGGCGGGACCTCATCCGTCTACACCCTCCCCCCCCGACCCCCCGCCAGCAGAAGGCCTTCAGAGCGGTGTCTGAAAGCCATCCAAGTGTTTGGAGACCATGCAGGTGCATTCCAACCTCATGGAGAAAAACAAAAAACAACCTATAAAACACGCAGCCCCCACCCCTCCCCATCTCCCCCCCCCCCCCCCGCCCCTCCTCCACCAACCCACCCCTCTCCTAAAACACTGGGCCAATCCCTTTCCAGTCTCCGTAGCCTTGGAGAATCGCTAATAAAAAATGGATGACGGAACGCAGCGCTTGTGTCGGTTGCACTTCCGAGGGAGGGGCCAGGAATGCGGCGAGGCCGAGACCGCGGGCCGTCATTAAAGCAACCGCGCGCTGGGACGGAGGCCGCGGACTCCGCGGAGCCATTACGCCGTTAACGCGCTCCTCCACTCCTAATGCTAATGCGGGGGTAATGCAGGGTTGACCGACCAACCATCAGACGTGGAAAGCGGATTACATTAGCGAGCGCGCTGGCACTCGCGATTCACCAGTAATGACTTAATGCTGCCCTTACCGTCATTTTGTCAAAGTTTTAAAAGTCAAGTCAAAACTTTTCTTTTATTACAATTACCCGACCGAGCACACTTCTGACCGGCTGACATTCTTCTGCCGGTCTAAAAGCCGGCCTGAAGACAATGCAGACGCTGACACACTGTCTCTCCGTTCTCTGCCGAATCATCGCCTCGCACAGCTTTAACTCTCACGAAATGTCCGCCTGCACCAAAGTGCCTAAAAGTGGCAGTTGTGCCGATCCCGTTTTATTACTGTTATTATTGCATTGATTAAACGCTGGAAGGTGGAATTGCGGATTGTTTATTGATATCGCCTTACCGCCGCCGATCCCGCACTGGCTTGTGGGTAAACGAACTCTCCGAGCGATGAGGGGAAATTTAAATGACGCGGTCCGAAGTCAAGGACTGTGAGAATAATTACCGGCTCGCACGCGCCGCAACATAACGGAATTATGCGAAAATGGCCCCTCAATTTCCGTGAGAGAATGTGGCCTATCATAACCGTGATTACCAAAACAGAAGCAATTAGTCTGAGAATGACTTCAGCCTGCCTGGTCATTACTGCAGGAGTTTCTGAGATCCTGCTGTAAATTAGCACTGTCACAGAAGAGGGAGGCTTAATGGGGAGAAAGTTCAGGCCCGCCTGTTTTAGCGGCTCTTTTTCCATGGCTTAACGCCGCAGTGCAACCGGCCTCACCGTCGAGCGATAGTGGTTCGGAGCCCGCGTGAAACACGGCGTGGTTGTGGACTGCGATTTTTACAGTGCTGAGGAGTCAAAGGTTCGCAGAGCGTGGAGGAGTATGTTGCCGAGAACCGGAAGATGGTTTAAGAAAGATACGGCATGCGGTTTCACCGCAGATCACTCAAAGACGCTTGGAATGTCAGCCGGCTGCGTAATGGAAATGCATGAACATCAAACAACCAGCAGATTAGTGCTTGGGGGAATTTCTTTTTTGATTCAACATGAAATGACAATTCAAGTCTTCAGTGTGGAGTAATGAACAATAAAAGCACACATGGTGGACAGCAGACTTGTGAACAGCAGGGAGTGGAATAATCTTGGGATGCGGAACATTCTAATGCTGATGTAACAATCATAACTGGCAAAGGCCAGTTTATAGTCGTTGTATGATCAGAAGATGGATATCGCTACATTGTCACCAACATCCCGTTATCGCTCGACTTTGATTTCGAACGCTGTCGCTTATAAAAAGTATAAACTAAGAACGCATCGACCGAAGTGGAGTCACCGGGAGCTCAAGACATGGAAGCTAATTAATAACACTTCGCTAATGATGATTACATATGAGAACTTTTTATAAGAACGTTGTCATGACAACGGGGCCAAAGTTCAAAATAATTTACATGTCTCAGCGATGGGCGCAATTACGATAGCGACGACGTCAAATCGTCTGTCGTTCTGGTATGAGCCATCAAATGTGATAATCGCTGGTGGCAATGAGCATACACGGAGGAACTACCAACTGGCCTTGACTGAGTGAATGAGTTCTAGGACACCGACTTGGATTTGAAAAAAAAAAAAACGGACAGCATTCCTCAAAGGGTTAAGCAATTTCGGAGAGGTGACAGGGCAAGCTCCGGGATGGCAGCCCAGGCGGGGGGAGGATGGAGTCTCCCTGAGCGGAGGAGCCCATGTGAAAACCATTGGCGTGCCGGCCCGGCCGCGGATTAAATGGAGAAAGAGCGCGGCGTATCCGTGCCGACAGTTTATTAATAACGCCCCGGGAATCCCCATTCCCCCTTTACGCTTGGTGAGATGTGCTGTTATCGAGTTCTCTCTCCTGTGTCTCAGAGATTTGTCAGGCCTGACATCCGAACACACCGAAGAGCCGCACTGGAGGCACCCATCCCAAAAAGCTGGCTAAAAGGCTGGGCGGGGGAGGGAGGGCGGGCGCCTAACCCGTGTCTCTCTCTGTGGCGGCTGACAATCCATAAGCCCCGCCCGCGCACACCGCTTTTCTTCTGACTCCGAGACTGAATTTATGGTCCGTGATAAAATATATTCAACAAAAAAAAAAAAAAAAAAAAACTCAGGCAAATTCAGCCTTCATGCCTGTGCTGTGGGGGGATGTCTCCGGCAATAACGCGTCGGCAGTTTTAAATTTCCGTGATTTATTCACGCCGCTTACCCCGTGTCTTAGACGCAATTGAGACACGTCCAACGCTTTCTTTCCTATTTGAGCTCACCCCAATGATTTTTCCAATAAAACTGACGAGGCCGCTTCGTACAAACGCGCCCTGGATACCCGCAGCGTGTGCGCGTCGCGCGGCGTATCCGACCTTATCTGCGGAGAGCGGCTGTCGTGGAAACATTTGTTCTAACCCAGCACAAAAAAACACCAAAGTCAGCTGACAAACAGATTGTAGTCTTCAGTCAAGGCCTTTATTTTACTGAAACAGGTGTTTTAGTGTTTGCTGTGAGAAGAAAAAACGGAAAACAAGTCGGATTTGACACCTTTGGTGCACATATTTTTTTAAGGAATTCAAAACAAAGGATGGTATGAAGGAAGGTTACACACAGTGTACAGGTTCAGCGCAATTGTGCATTGACACGCTTTTCTTTGTGTACCTATCAATGTACACTCAATGTACAGTAGCTCTAAGTCATTTAATATTACTAAACACACACACTCACACACTCTCACACACACTAAGACTGACCGATATCGGCCTACATCATCTACTGCACATCTACCCAATATATCATATGCAGAGAATGGTGCAAAAAACAAAAAAACATACAGTGAGCAGCAGTTCTGTGAGTGGAAATGTTAATGTTAATGAAAGAGGTCAGAGGAGAAGGGCCAGACTGGTCAAAGCTGACAGGAAGATGACAGTAATGCAAATAACCACACATTACAACAGAAGAGCATCTCTGAACACACAACGTGTCAAACCTCTAATTGGATAAGCTGCAGCAGCAGAAGACTTAATAAGTCTTAATAAGTCTATAAGTATATACATGCATTGTGTACTTCATATGCCATTTTCATAATTACTGCACACAATTCTTCAATTTTCGCATTCATCGAGAGGCATTTTGAGTCATTTGATGAGATATTTCCAGAAAACTTTGCTCAGTGTTCAATAGAACTTTAAGTATTTACTTGATTCAAAATCACCATCGATTACACATAAAACCGCTAATTTAAAAACACTGACTATTTTTAAATAGATGGTTTCTGCCCTTGGCTGCAGGGAACACACGCAACTTGATGTTCCAATTGGATTCTGCATTAAATGCTCGCTGACTTTGGCACCGACCTGGAATGGACAACGAAATGAAACTACCTCTAACTACCGCTAACATCGGGCAGCTCATTACAGAAGGGGAAAGAACGGGATCAGTAAATATTCACTTGTCACTTTGTGCAAGCTCTGCTTTCCACACGCCGTTTATCAGTTTTGTCTTTGGGAACTTCCTGTTGCTCGCCTCTGCAACATAACTCACGGCAGGGAGTTACGGAAATTACGGCCACCACGCCTCTCCCCTAATTCCTAATGAAACCGTATTTCACGTCTAAACGTGCAAGCCGCCTCCCTGTCGATGAGTCGTGCCCAAGGCTCCCTTTCACGCCCAATCATAAAGTCCCGCTTTGCCCCTCCACGCCTCCCATAAAACCGGCTATTAAATATGCATGGTGTTTGTAACTGGGAGTTGCCCAGAGCACATTTGGGTAATGCGGGGTATTAGCGGGGTTGTAAGAGCTGCCAGGAGCAGGAGCAGAACAGAACTGGAGGGGGTGGGGTGCGCCAGGATGGAAATGAAAAGGAAACTTGGAAACGTGGCCTTTGGCAGTGGCCTCCCGCCGTGGCCTGGTCGAGACCACCTGTCAGAAATGATGCACTGCGTGGCCTCCCCCGGACTGTGCACACACTCGACTAACAGACACCGGCGTGGGATTAACCCGGCGCTCAGCTCCACCAGCTGAGAGAGAGAGAGAGAGAGAGAGAGAGAAAGAGAGAAAGAGAGAGAGAGAGAGAGAGACACAGAGGCAGAGAGTGAGAGAGAGAGAGAGACAGAGAGACAGAGAGACAGAGAGAGAGAGAGAGACAGAGAGACAGAGAGAGAGAGAGAGAGAGAGAGAGAGAGAGAGAGAGAGAGAGAGAGAACAGAGAGAGAGAGAGACAGAGAGAGAGAGAGAGAGAGAGAGACTGAGAGAGAGAGACAGAGAGAGACTGAGAGAGAGAGAGACAGAGAGAGAGAACAGAGAGTGAGAGAGAGAGAACAGAGAGTGAGAGAGAGAGAGACAGAGACAGAGAGAGTGAGAGAGAGAGAACAGAGAGTGAGAGAGAGAGAACAGAGAGTGAGAGAGAGAGACAGAGACACAGAGGCAGAGAGTGAGAGAGAGAGAGAGACACAGAGACAGAGAGAGAGAGAGAGACAGAGAGACAGAGAGAGAGAGAGAGAGAGAGAGAGACAGAGAGAGACTGAGAGAGAGAGAGACAGAGAGAGACTGAGAGAGAGAGAGACACAGAGAGAGAGAGAGAACAGAGAGTGAGAGAGAGAGAACAGAGAGTGAGAGAGAGAGAGACAGAGACAGAGAGAGTGAGAGAGAGAGAACAGAGAGTGAGAGAGAGAGAACAGAGAGTGAGAGAGAGAGAGAGACAGAGACACAGAGGCAGAGAGTGAGAGAGAGAGAGAGACAGAGAGACAGAGAGACAGAGAGAGAGAGAGACAGACAGAGAGACAGAGAGAGAGAGAACAGAGAGTGAGAGAGAGAGAGAGAGAGAGAACAGAGAGTGAGAGAGAGAGAGAGAGACAGAGACAGACAGAGAGAGAGAGAGAGAGAGAGAGAGAGAACAGAGAGAGAGAGAACAGAGAGTGAGAGAGAGAGAGACAGAGAGATGGAGAGAGAGAGAACAGAGTGAGAGAGAGAGAGAACAGAGAGTGAGAGAGAGAGAGAGAGAGAGAGAGAGAGAGAGAACAGATGTCTGGAGCGGTTGTGACACTGGCCAGCGTGTCTCGTTCAGGCCGGGATGTTAAAGAGGTGCTGAGCGGGCGCTGGGTTGACGTCGCCCGCGGTCTCCGCTGCTTCAGGGACCAGGCCCCGACCACGCGATCGCGCGGTGACAGAGGAGAGACTGTGTCTGCGGCCATCCTGAAGGCTCTCGGAGACCTGTTTAGCCACGCATGCCTTTCGCCGCTCCCTGCAATGAGCCTTCTGCAGCGCTTCACAGCAGTAGCCCAGCAACTGCAATTAGTTTCACAAAATCACAGCCAGGGAACGACAGACACGCAAGCCTCCCCCAAAGACAAGGGACTGATCTGCGTGCCAGTCTACACGTTTACAAGTGTTAGCTAGCCTCCTCCCCTGCCATTTCCTTTCCCACTCACACCCTGCGGGTAATTAAGTCTGGCGTTGCCTACAGCATTGTCTGATTCTCACATATTGACCGTTTAAGGTGTAAGTTCACAAATACATGATTAGTGTTCTTAATTGAGGATTCGAATGGTGATGTAACACTACTGGTAATTGAGTTCTAGAACACTGACTTCGATAAAAAAAATCATAATAAAAAAAAAAACAGTCCAAAAAAACTTCTAATTCAAAGGGTAACTAGCATGAATGGAGTTCCAACGCCAACCCTGCATAAGAGGTAGAGGACTGGAAATATGAATAGAGAATGGACCGGTTATGAAAATCAGACGCCAAAAACTGCAAACTTATCAAGACACTGCCACATATACCCCACAAGAGAGCACTGAGCTTATCTGAAACTTTGGGAAGATCACAGAGATCAGAGATTCCCTGTGGTACCAGCCAAAATAGAACTACAGCAGCAAATCACCATCCTCCATTCGCTGTCACTGGTGCTGATACTTTATAATGGCTGGCATTCACAACCCTATTCTCAGCACAATATAATATGCAGTCGACTTGGGACAGAGTTCGCCCATTTTAAGGTGAAAGCTGCTTATGCTGGGACTGTGCTGTAACCAGGAACCACTGAAACCAACTGACAGGAAGGAAAATCTTTTGGATTTAAAATTAGACGTTAATGAATGGGAAAATAATTAATGGGCATAAATGGATCCTTTCAGAACCACTCCTGTTTATACATTGGTAATAGGTATTGTTCTGTGTGATTATATACAACTAGATATTTTAACAAATGTGCAGCATAGTTTTCATGTCAAATTAAATCTATCATGCAGATTTGATGGAGGTTGCAACCAGTGAATACCTATCAACCCCATAACACATATGAATGCAATCATGGACATGCAACCATGAACACACACACACAGACACACATGCACACACTAACACGAACACGAACACGAACACATACATACACACACACAGACACACACATGCACACAAATCCAATTCCTGACCTGTCTGTGAACTGCTGAGGAGAGGCGAATGGTAGATAGAGTGAGAACTCAGTCTTCTGTGGCAGATAGCACATCACCATCAGGGCCAGTGACCCTCACAGCCCCACACACTCACACACACACCCTCACACCCCCACAAACTCACACACACACACACCCTCACACACACTCACACACACACCCTCACACCCCCACACACACTTACCCTCACACCCCCACACCCCCACACACTCACACACACTCACACACACACCCTCACACCCCCACTAACTCACACACACACACCCTCACACACACTCACACACACACCCTCACGCCCCCACACACTCACACACACACACCCCCACACACTCACACACACACACCCCCCCACACACACACACACACCCCCACACACTCACTCACGCACACACACACACACCCTCACACCCCCACACACACACACACACCCACACACTCACACACACACCCACACACCCCCACACACTCACACACACACACACACACACACACACACCCCCTCACACCCTCACCCTCACACCCTCACACACTCACCCTTGTAGGGGTCCTCGCACGGGACTCCAAATTATGTAGGGTCCTTGCACGGGCCGCCAAATAACGCAGGGATTTTACTCTCTACGAAACCGGGGCGCCAGTTAAACGTTGTGTTGCAGTATAACTGCGAAAAGTAATCAGTCTCATAAAATTACTGTTATCAGAAATATCCAACCACAAATATAGTATTTCAATTAATAATTAAAATAACCAATATTAATGATTGAACATACCGATAACCTGAAGGTTGGAAGTTCTTCGAAAGACTGCTTTAACTCGGCTCTCATGTCTATGCGATTCCAAAACGGACACCGGGGTTTAATAAAATATATTTATTAAACAAACATACAAACACATAACAGATAAACTAACGGGAACTTAGTAAGGAAATTTAGTTTGGTATGTGTGTGTGCGTGTGTGTGGCGCGCGCAAGCGCGCGTGTCGCTAGAGTTCTGGGTGTGGTAATGAGTTAGAGTTAGCTGTGAGAAGGGACTACTTGCGTAGTTTTACTCTATATATGCGCAAAAGACGGCGAATCAATTCACGTACATATATATGTAGCTAACCAAACACATTACAATGGTTGGATGGTAAATATTGAAACACAGATTCACAAAAACAGTTAAGACTAAACTAAACACTGGCTATGCCTGAATGTTTGTTTTCTTACTGAGTCCATACGCATTGCTGGATCCAAAAGACATGCTGTCCTTGTAGAAGCGGCGATGGTGCTGTGAATGGTGTCCGGGAGAGATGCGCAGGCTGGGGTGTTCCCGTCTTAGCAGCGCGTTGTCGTCTGATCCGCTGGTCCTTTTCCAGGTGTAAAAGTTCGTTGCTGTTTCGTTGTTGGGCTTTATTGGGGTAAACTGATGTAGCGTTCCGCGTACAACAATTTCCACTCACTATAGGCCACGTAGTTACCGCGAGGTAACTGGGTGTGTCCGTAGGCCTGGTAGTGCGCTGTGCAGCATTCAGCCTCTGTCCGAGTCTCGGAGCAGATGAGCTGGCCAAAAAGGGTGCGTCGAAGAGAACAAGCAGAAGAGGCAGAAAAAGCAGAAGAGCCAGAAGAGAGATCCCAAGAACGTGTCTTGCTCTTATACGGGACCGTTTATTGCTCCCGCCATTACGGGATTGGCTGAACCAAGTTAGACGTCATTCGTGGTGGACGTCGCAGAATTCTCCTGTGGGAATGTGGAAGTTGTAGTCCCTACATCCCCCCTGTGGTCTCAGGATGCGGCTGAAGCCAGTGTTCCTCGAGAGCACAAAAGTCAGTTCACAGTCCACAGGTCAAGTACATTGGGTCGGTAACACAGTTCACAATTGACTGACAAACATCCAGGCATTTATCAACAATTAACTAAACTGGTCTAAATCACATGATACAAACAATGTGAAACACTAAGGTCGAACAGTGAATACATTGTCACAAAACATGAGAAACCTTGGTGAAAGGGTTAGTCGTTTTGTTAGTTCAGGTGTTTTGTTAGTTATTGGATGGTGTCCAGAAGGTGGAGCACCAACAGGAATGACCCAGCCATGAAAATGTTCAGATGATGTAGGGGTCTAGGATGGAGAGGCTGTAGCCTTTTTGGAAGTCTTGTTCAGACTGACCAATTGTTCTAGTCCCTACAGTCAGGTTGCTGATGAGGGTTGTCATCTGAAATATGTGGGGGCATTTTCAAATTAGGGCAGCTTTCTGTATCCAAGCTTAACCTTATGGCTGTGTCATCAGGAAGGAAATGGAGAGGTGGTCTCATTTCTAAATGATGTGGTAAGCTCACAAGTGGTCTTGTCTTGCTTGGGGAAGAGGTGGAGTAAGGCACACTGGGGTGTGGCAATATACTTGTAAAGATTACACTGTAGTTTCTACATGCAATACTTTACGATGGTTCAGTAGGTGTAGAAAGAAGCAATGAACGTTTACGAGTTATAACAGGTGTCGGATTTAACTCTACAGTACCTACTTACGATCTGCGTTTGCTGCTGCTACATGCAAATCTAAGTGGCTGCTATAAACTACCTGTTTATTTTGCCACCCCCCTTTGGTAGGAAAGGTGTGCAAAAGAAAGTGGTCAAAGCTTCAGCTGGGAGTCTGCCTGTGAGGAGACCACGGCTATAGATCAGTCTTATTCAGTCTTTTGATGGAGGTTGAACAAGACCAGATAGCTCTTTGGAGTGGTTACTCAAGGCATACACACTACTGAACAAAGGTTAGAGGCTTTAGTTGTCCTCAGAGGAACTGAAGAAGCTCTCTTCAGACAAGGTATCTTCCCTATCAGAGTCATGCTGGTGACTCTGAGGCTTGGGCCTACCGGGTCGATCTTCTCTCCAATTCCGGCTGGAATCAGAGTGTGAGAAGCGACCACGGTGGCTCTTAACCGGGAATTTACTCACATGCCGTTGTTTTGAGCCATTAGACTTTAATGGGGCAACTTGGGAAGTGCCGGCGGGCTTGGTTGGAACAACGTGCTTAGCTGTTTCCAATACCTCATTCCTGGGCACAATCCTTAAAGTATCCCAGACCATTTGGGCTTCATTTCTTAATTCAAGGGCTGAGTGTTGGCCCCTTGAAAACAGTGAAACATGAGTTCGGACACAGGGGTGCAGGTTGTGCACAAAAAGGGATTTGAAGGCTTGATCTTCATCTAAGCCTGGTCCGTTTCTGCCCTGGAAAAAAGCATGTTTAAGTCGTTGGTAAAAGTCTTTTGGTCGTTCTGTACGGCTATGTTTAACCTCCACAGATTTGATCATGGCTGTGGCCTGATCAAACCGTGGCAGGTACTCAGCTACCAACGCTTCACAAACCTTGGGATAGCTGGAACGAACCTGTGGTGGAAGTTGTTCCATAAATGTATGGATCTCTCTGGTAGAGGTTTTCCATACAAGTCGTACCTTTTCTCGATCGGTTGCCCTGGGCAGATCCGAGAGACAGTAGTCAACTTCTCTCAAGTAACTCTGAATGTTAAATTCAGAGTCCTTGGGGTCAAATGTGTGGACATACTTCGCCATGGCCTCTAGCTCCTCAAAGCGAAGACCATGTGAAGTTGCACTAGTCTGCCTGTTTGGAGAAGGAGAGCCTGAAATCACATTTGAATGTGAATGCGTTTCATGCGGAGCTCGACGTCCTCGGTTTGGTTTAGGGGGCGGAGCTACAAAACAGTCATTCTCACAATGGTTGGCAGAAGATGAATTGTCACTGTCAGTGTACTGTACAGAGCTGTCACCTATCCTCTCAGTTATAAAGGGAAAGCTAGCGGGATTAGCGTTGCTTTTTGTGTGCCCAATTAATAACGTTAGATCTCCTCTACCGTGTCCACGGGAGGGTTCCCTGACCTCCTCACGAGAGGGGTGGGCATGGAAGGTGCAGTCGTGTACTTGCCTGACTGTTTCTCCCTTGCGGAGATGGATCACCGTTGGGATGGAGTCCCCCCTTTCCCTCTCCAGGGAAGAGGTGGGCAAACCATTGCATGGGTGGTCAACAGCACTGCAATCTGAGGAGACTGACGAGTCTCCATCAGAGCAAGCTGTGGAACCGGGATCTGACAAACCCGAATCAATTTGTGACCCCCCTTCCCCTGCCTTGTGGTGTAAGGAGGAAGCAGGAGAAGCTGGAGTTGGGCAAGCCTGAGAAAGCAGGCTTACAGAAGAGAGTGGATGCAGTAGCTTGTGGCATCCACTCTTCAACTGAAATAATTCCTCTCTGTAGGAACAAAGATCTGATTCGGCTGAATGCAGATCACGCAAGTATTGTACTGCTTTCTTGCCAACAGTTTGAAGCTCAAGTAAAACACTGGTGTGTTGTCCTCTGAGGTATGCCATCTCTGAGTCTAAGTTTTTGTTGCTCTGAAGAGCAAGACTAATCTGTCTGGCAAAATTCAAGACCAGACAACTTAGAATTGGGTCTTTTGAATGGTTGGGGGAGTGACCTTTCTCGTTGATTAATGAGAACATTTCTTTCCTACAATCAGTGAGGTTCATCTGATTCAGGAAAGCTATGTAGCCAGGTGCTAAACCTTGGGCTAAAAAGGAAAGGTACTCATCAATAGATATGGGTTCCATATCTCAAGCCAAATAAAGCTAAAAGCTAAAATCAGTAACTTAAGAGGGTACTCTTGAAGTTAACAATTTGACAAGGGCCTTGAGCTCCTAACAGTTGGCAATGAATTGTTTCCCAATATCACAATCCAACATACAAGTTGTGATGAAGGATAAAGAATTTAAAACGCTCTTTGAATATTCTCTATAACTATAGTACAAGGTAGCTATAGCATCACACAGGGACTCGAGTTGCACTAGCGGTACTGCAATGCAACAACAGCAAAATGAACAAACATATGGCGGATATTCAGACCGTAAAATAGGAACTGTGATGCTGATCACATTAATCCTAAATACCAGAATGTGATTGGTTGAAATTACAATTAAATTTGGATTTAAATGTAAAATTCAATTAATTATTAAAATTACTTTGACCAAGTAATTATAATTAATAATACAGTGCGGCTAATAATACTATTATTGATAATACGTATTATACCGGAAGGTAAATGCCAATCAACAAACTACCGTGTAAGATTACGAATGTAATGCCACAATGTTACACGAGGGGGCAGTATATTGAGAAAGCGGCTCATGCAGGCTTTCAAAAATGGTACAAGGGTGACATCTAGCGGTATTTTCAAAAAATTGCACTGGTGGCAATTTAGCTGAGAAAGAATGCCGAGAATTCGTTCTGGAGGCACGTGACATGAGCCAAAGCTCGTCTTTCTCACGCAGAGCTCCAAATTAGGATGGGGAATTCGTTATGAAGTCACAAGACATGAAATTTGAGCCAAAGCTAGTCTTCCTCACACGGGGCGCCAAAATATGTAGGGGTCCTCGCACGGGACTCCAAATTATGTAGGGTCCTTGCACGGGCCGCCAAATAACGCAGGGATTTTACTCTCTACGAAACCGGGGCGCCAGTTAAACGTTGTGTTGCAGTATAACTGCGAAAAGTAATCAGTCTCATAAAATTACTGTTATCAGAAATATCCAACCACAAATATAGTATTTCAATTAATAATTAAAATAACCAATATTAATGATTGAACATACCGATAACCTGAAGGTTGGAAGTTCTTCGAAAGACTGCTTTAACTCGGCTCTCATGTCTATGCGATTCCAAAACGGACACCGGGGTTTAATAAAATATATTTATTAAACAAACATACAAACACATAACAGATAAACTAACGGGAACTTAGTAAGGAAATTTAGTTTGGTATGTGTGTGTGCGTGTGTGTGGCGCGCGCAAGCGCGCGTGTCGCTAGAGTTCTGGGTGTGGTAATGAGTTAGAGTTAGCTGTGAGAAGGGACTACTTGCGTAGTTTTACTCTATATATGCGCAAAAGACGGCGAATCAATTCACGTACATATATATGTAGCTAACCAAACACATTACAATGGTTGGATGGTAAATATTGAAACACAGATTCACAAAAACAGTTAAGACTAAACTAAACACTGGCTATGCCTGAATGTTTGTTTTCTTACTGAGTCCATACGCATTGCTGGATCCAAAAGACATGCTGTCCTTGTAGAAGCGGCGATGGTGCTGTGAATGGTGTCCGGGAGAGATGCGCAGGCTGGGGTGTTCCCGTCTTAGCAGCGCGTTGTCGTCTGATCCGCTGGTCCTTTTCCAGGTGTAAAAGTTCGTTGCTGTTTCGTTGTTGGGCTTTATTGGGGTAAACTGATGTAGCGTTCCGCGTACAACAATTTCCACTCACTATAGGCCACGTAGTTACCGCGAGGTAACTGGGTGTGTCCGTAGGCCTGGTAGTGCGCTGTGCAGCATTCAGCCTCTGTCCGAGTCTCGGAGCAGATGAGCTGGCCAAAAAGGGTGCGTCGAAGAGAACAAGCAGAAGAGGCAGAAAAAGCAGAAGAGCCAGAAGAGAGATCCCAAGAACGTGTCTTGCTCTTATACGGGACCGTTTATTGCTCCCGCCATTACGGGATTGGCTGAACCAAGTTAGACGTCATTCGTGGTGGACGTCGCAGAATTCTCCTGTGGGAATGTGGAAGTTGTAGTCCCTACACCCTTACACCCTCACACACACACACACACACCCTCACACACACACATACGCACACACACCCTCACGCACACACACACCCTCACACACACACCCTCTCACGCACCCTCACATACACACCCTCACATCACTGCTGGCCACACCGCAGTGCCATGCTAACACATCAGCGTTGCTATCACACTCTATATTGGCTGGCAGGGCTGAAGCCATTTCCCAGTCCTCCTCAGACCTCTCACTTCAGAAGAGAACTGTGACCGCAGCGCCTCCAAGGAATCCCTCCAGAACAAACAACACCAACACACTGCCGTCGTGCAAAAAACTAACACGGAATTCCGACACATAGAGTGCAGCGATACACAGGACTTTGACCTGTTTTATCGCCCATCGATTTTGCGAAACAGTTACAGTGCATAAGAGCTTGAATAAATAATTTATAACGTGTAAAAACACTGACGGTGTGAATGAAAAGGACCATCAAGATTTCTGCATGACATGTACAATATGGCTGGTGAAGGGCAGGCCAGAGCCATTTCTTTTGTGGTTCGTCTCCAGGCGACAAGATTCAGAAGGCACCAGCCAGCTGCCATACCATCATGCGACCTGCCCCTGCAGAATGGCTGAAGCTAAGCAGGCATGGGCTTGGTTAGTACTCAGATGGGAGAACCATTGCTGTTACTCCGATCACTCCACGGGCCCTGTCAGATGACTCATAACGCCCAGCGAAACGTGATGTTCACGGCGGTCACGGCGCTGGAAGCCCGCCCCGCCAGTCTCTCAGACGTCACCGCGACGCCTTTCCGGCCCCACAACCAGATTAGACTTCTGAAAAGTGAGCAGCCAGGAAATTAGTCACTCTGATGACAGCGCGAGACGTACGGAGAAAATATTAGAATGTAACAGCCTTGAAAGTGAAAAAAGAAAAAAGAAAAAGTGTCTTCGCGATAGTGCCTCTGGTGATTGTTGTCACCGCGCACGTAGAAGGTGAGGACAATCTGGCACCGCGTTGCTGGCAGGCCAACAGCTCATCCTGAAAAACACAGTCTGTCAGAGCAATTACTTATGCCGGGCGAGACCTAAGCTGTGTCCACAACCAAAATCCCAGCCATCAAGTCCTGTTTGTTAATGTTGTTAAAGCCTAATTGCTATTTTATACCTTGCAAATACACCTTGTATTGCAAATACTATCCAAGCTATCGGTGTTTCGCTAATCCATGCAGCAAGATATGGTTCTTGGCCAAGTGCAAGCAGCTACTACTGAATTTTCTTGCCCCAGGTAGTATGTTTAGAAGCAGTGCGCCCGGTGATGTATGGTGAAATGCTTATCAAACTGCTTGGGTGCCGGTGTCTGCCTTTCACTTCAATCAGAAACACAACTGTGCGGGAATCACTGTGATGCAGCTTAGAGAATATTTCTCGTTTGAATCTATCTTTTCTATTCATAGAGCTACGTTTGCAATGCGGAAAACCACAATGACATTTGCGAAGAACTCTACAAGTAAATAACAAACAGCTAATGATCTCTGCTGAGAGGAACTAGCATTGTGATGCCCGAAACATGCAGCCATTAGTACTTATTACTAATTATTTTGTGTCATTAGTCAGTGTGGCATTTTCATAGGTCAATGCTTCTAACAGTGCTTCAGATATCCCTTTCACAGTTTTCATAATCCAGTAATCACCAGGACACTGTCATCTGGTCTCTGTACAATACAATCCAATGACCATGCTGCTGTCATTGTTTTCGCTATATAATATAATCCACTAATGGCACTGATGCTGTCATCGTTTTCACTATATAATACAATCCACTAATGAGTATCATGCTGTCATCTTTTCTCTATGCATTGCAATCAAGTAACGACCAGGATGTTGTCATCTCTACACGTTCTCTATACATTGCAATCAAGTAACGAACCAGGATGTCGTCAACTGGTTTGTACTCTAAAATGCTCACCTAGGCCTACCAAGCATAGTGCACAGTGATCTTTTAAATAGCGTGCACTTTACGGATGACCCGATTGTGAGTTGCATTCAGCCAAGGGAATCTCTTTTTTCTCTTCAGTATTTCCGGGCGCTGGACTAAGGCACAAGACACGCATCCCGATCCATGCGCGGGCCTGTTGTTCCGCCTTAATCCACAGCCTCGGCGATACGGCTGAGATCAAAGCTAGGCTTGTCCTCCTCGAATCTGTTACACACTGTAGAACATTTCCCTATCTGAAAAAACAACCTTCCGATCAATCCATTTTCTGGGATGTCTGTGGTGCAATGTTTGCAAATGGCTTTCTGTCGGAGCTCCGCACACGCTGAGTTAGGGGGTGATACTGCAGTATAAAGTATATTGTCATATCGCCATAGGTACTCACAATGGCAGTTTGAAATGAAAACATTTCTTAGAAGAGCTGTGGAATATGGATTACAGTGTCGGCCAGAATTATAATGAATTGAGATGAATTCACAAAACCCAGAAACTGGAACAAAAAGTGAACAGAAGTGATAAATTATGAAAACTATCTTGTGAGATAATGTTTAAAACTTGTTAAAGTCATGTTATTTTTCATTCTATGAATGTTCAATAAGTATTCAAAGTATTGAATTTTAACATTTACCTAGACAGCTGTGTTTCTTGTTATGGTAATTTAAAGTTGAAATATGGTTTTTGTATCTTTTTAACAGTGCTCTGATGCACAGCAGTGCATGTGGCCAGTACGTTATGTACCAGAAGTGTTTGACTGTAAGACAATGGTTGGAATCATTTCAGGGCATATTAATCACTCAATCTGCTGTGTCTACCAGGTTTTGAGTAAGTTCCAAAAGAAAGCAGTATTGGCAGTGAATGGTGTCAATGGAAGAGAAATGGAAAGCAATTTCCGAACATTATTGACAAGGATACAACTGCTTTATAATTTCATGAAAAACATTCATAGAAACGCGGATCTGAGAATAGAATATAAAATAAAAGATCATTTAATTGTATGTATGACAATCTCTTATGTTTGTGAATGGAAATCGTTCAGCTAATGAAGATGTTATTAATTCATTAAACAAAATGTTGAAAGGATAAACTGGTTATCCTCAGCCTAGTAAATAACAGTAGTAGATCTTCCATCTGGTCTTATGTGTATAGTGTACATGCAGTACTATGGCTTAGAGGAAGGTGGTATTTAAGTAATCGCAGTTTGGTGACTAGTGGGTAGAGTAATCATATCCCATCATGCCCAGGGGTGGATAGAGGCTCCTGTCCCTGGTGTGTGGGGGTAAAGAGGTCCTCCAGCACCCTGAAGTAAGCTTTCTGGTAAAGGACTCCAGCTGTCCCTGCACCTCTAACTCACACTCCCAGTGCTGCCTGATTTTCCCAGTGTTTTGTTGTGTGTCCTTATTAGAGTCAAGTTTTTCAGCGACGATAGATTGATTGTTTGACTGATTGATATGTATTTATTAAATTATTATGATTGGTTGATTGACTTCTAATTGTAATACTTTTCCAGTTGAACTCAATGGAGAAATATTCAGGAGAAACTATGCATTTCATATCTGCTGTGTATCTGGCAGTAGCATGGTAGTTTGAGGCTCATTTGATACCTTGGACTCTTGATGACTTAAAGCCATTTAGCCAACAAATGTGTTCCATACTATATCAGCATAATTTACAGCTGAATCTTGTCCCACCCCCTAATTCCCATAGAGATCCATTCAAATGCAAAGAGATTTAGTATCGCTTATTGGACAAGATGAAAATAAGATTCTGAAAAGGCCAGACTCTGATGATGTTGATCACAGACATCAGGAAGTCATGGAATGCAAAGGATATGCAACAAAATACTAAACATGACTACTTTCAATGACATAACATTGCTGTGTTCCAAACATTATGGTGCCCTGAAATGGGGGGGGATATGTATAAACACTGCTGTAATTTCTACATGGTGAAACATAAATGTCTAGAATTTGTGGAGTAGAGAGGCAAATAAATAGATGATGGCTCCTTATCCCAAACATTATGGAGGGCACTGTATATTTCCTGTATTAAGGTGTACATGCTAAATTGTTAGTGAGTCATATTCATATTCTGCTTGCCCTTGTGCGAGGGTGTAATCCATTATAAAATCGAACTAATGTCTTTGGGAGACTAAAGCTAAAAAAACTACAAGCCAGACAGACCTTCTTTAACCAAGGTGAACGACAGCCATGGATAGATGTTGCCTAATGCAGCTCACACAGAAGCACAAGAGTTTTTTCTTGTGTTAATAATTGATCAGATGATTCCCAAAAGTGGATGAGCACTTTTGTAGCTGCATGCCAATGCAAATCGCCTTAAGACTGTGTTCAGATTTATACCTTAAATTTAAAGGCATCAAGGGATACTCTCACATCTTCAGATTCTGTGGCCTATTTCACTCTCTGGGATTATAAAAATATTATACAGTTTCAGTGCATGCTTTTGACTTTTATTTGTGGTGAAGGATATATTAGATATTTACAGACATTTTTAATAATGGAGCATTCATAGTAAAAAGCAAGAAAAAATGCGTATTTTTGTACAGCATTGCTATGCTTCTATCACATTGTTTATGAAATTGTAATTCTTCAGATTTTACCTGCACAGTAAAATGTTCAGCGCTATATCAGATCATACAGAGTACATATGGGTCCTATTGTGACTCTAGATTTTACTGTGTAAGTGCCAGCACTACAGTATAACCACCGATGTTCATGTCTATAATTGTGAATAATGAAAAGAAAAAAGGTCATCTGTTCATGCATGCGTACATCCTCTGGAAACATAACACACAGCTATCAGAATAAATTGCTAGTACAGCAGTCAAGAAAACCAAAAACCATTTACCTTTCAAGTGCATCCATCAAGTGAGTTAATTTCAGAGCAAAGTACAAATAGACTTAGACTTTTAGAAGTATACTTATTTTTTTTTTTTTTTTGCTGAGTCACACGGTGAGTCATGAAGTGCAGGCTGGGAGAGCAGCTGAAGAGCCGCTCCTTGCCCTTTTGCGGCTGGTGGTCTTTCCAGGTCATGTGCACAGACAACGCCGTTGGAATCGCAGCTTTGGTCAGGCAGAGCATTCCTTGGGGAACGGGCGTGTCTCTCAGGGGAGCTGCGGGTCCCACCCGGATCTCACGGCACTATTTCGGTTGGCTTCGCCCGCTCAACAGTTGTGACAGCCGTCGAGCATAGGGCAACGCTTTAATTACTGCCTGGAAGAACGGGTCACAGGACACATTCCGGGGGAAAGTGCGTGTACAGGGCGTGCGGACGCAGCGGGGGAATTCCTACACGCTTTTCAGTCCCATCAAATATCATTCAGGCTGATTTAGGCATGACATCTCCATTGAAGAGAACCGGAGCCCTGTTGGTAGAATTCCAAGTGCAAAAGCTTTGACTCGGAGGCCCAATGGCGATACGTTGAATTAATACGACACAGCAACTCTACATTCTTGTTTCTGAAACCTCCAAATGTGCAGCAATGATAATTTGGCACCGCAGACACAGTAGGCATAGGGGAGGCTGTGTCAGTGCTTTTCATGCTGTGGGATTAGGAGCTACTCTGAATAGCAAAGATACAGCAAAACAATAATATCCCCTGTTGATCCTGCTTTGATTGTCAGCCATGCACTGTGTTTTTAATACCCTTTTTAATACCGACACTGCTACAAATGACACTGCTGGTTCTTACACCGCTGAAATAATGTGTTTCGAAACCCTAAACTAAGTTGTCATAATTTCTATAAATCGATAATAATGACAAGTCATTATTATGAGGCACCTTCAGTTTGCTGGCAAATCTAAATTAGGTTTTGAAACCCTAATTAAATCTATGACTATTTTTCAGAACAGGATATACTGTAAAAAGAATAATTATCTGCATATTTGTGATTAATTAATTAAGAAGCACTCCATTGATTGCTTTTGAATGAGTATTATTACCCAACATGCAAATTTATCGAAACAATGCAGCTTTCATGCTGGCGGTATAATATTAATGATTATTATTTTGAAATGTTTATCTGAGGTGTGAGGCAACCACAAACAGTATCCATCCTGCGAAGTTGTCATGCCCTGTGTGGCGGAACCAAAATACAAATATTTAGCAATCACACAACATTACAATATGACATTCAAAAAGGTTTTTCTTAATATGAGTAAAAAATGTCTTTGTTTGTGTGATGCTGAAGTGTAATTGATAACAGAACTGATTCTAAATGCTCTTCTATAAAATTAACAAACAGTATATCTGCATTTTCAAGACCTAAAATGTCTTGTTTGTTTAACGCTGAACATTTTACCATGCAATAATCAGACACTTGATTAGAAAGTGAACTGCCATTATGCCATAAAAGACAATTGCAGGAACTCTGTAAATTGTTTGTTTGAAGGTGCAGCAAACAATAATATCACTCCTTTCCTGTTTACTTGACAGCTGCCTCTATATCTACATTCAATTGGACAAATGAAAAACAAAACAAAAAGAGAAATGTCACTTCACAATGGAAAAGCGGAAAAAAACAAGCATTATCCATCGCCTGCTTTATGCATTCGGTAAGATGCTTCTAATCAATCAAAGTGGAAAACAAGGCCTTTTTATGACTCGCATTTATAAGGAGGAGAACAGAATGCTGCAGTCCTGCTGTAAATTCAGGGACCCAAACTAGGTGGCTGTGTATGGTAATTGGATGCCTGTCCATCGCCATATTGTTATATCCAGGGG
The DNA here is from genome assembly GCF_963514075.1 of Conger conger. Lineage (NCBI taxonomy): Eukaryota > Metazoa > Chordata > Actinopteri > Anguilliformes > Congridae > Conger > Conger conger. The sequence continues at coordinate 58,595,104 of NC_083764.1, read as the reverse complement.
GCTGTTATTCTGATCATAAAATACAATGACTGTTCATAATGATTGTGTCAGAGAGGGAAGACTGTGCCATTTGAATATGCTTTAGGAAGATTTAGTTGTTGTGCCTTCGGTATCATAACCCAAACCGGGCTTATAGATTTATTGAATATATTGCCCATAACCACCCTGAAATTCAGCAGGGCCATTATTTAACATTATAGCAACTAAAATCTGAACCTTTTCTCCAACTCACTGAGTGATATCTGCTACAGTAAATCAATGCTGGATTTAAAGTGCATTTCTACACACCAGTAGTGGTTGCAATCAGGAGCTAATTATAGAACTATGCAAGTTGCTACTCCAAGTAATGAAGAATGGCACAGTTAAGTGTTGGTGTGTTAATAAAAAATTATAGTTGATTATCTACATTTGGGGAAGTATACAATTGGGTCAATCAATTTTTCAGAAATGGTGAAGATTTTGAAGGATTACAAACCGGCATTGAATACGATGAAGTGTCTGTTGCTGCAAAAAAATGCCCTTTACGTGTCAGCGCCAGTGAAGTGAATGTTGCACGCTGTTTTCGTCAGCAATTATTTTATTAATTTGACAGTTCCAACAGTTGTTGTTTAACAGTGCATAAATGTCCATTATATTTGGCCCTGCACCCTACGCGGTCCCACACTAACCCTCTCCCCCTGGCTGCTCTGACCTGAGCCCTCTTAATGCCAGACGATCATCAGGCTGTGGCAAGGTGTACAAGTGGGAAACACATGAAGGCAACGGCATTACTACATTCTGTCAATTAACAGATTTGCGAAGGGCCGCGACAGCACCTCCGACTCCTCTGAACGCTGACGCGACGCCGAGTCCCCTTCACATCCCGCCGGAGACGACGCCGAAGCCTCTTCTGCACTTGACGCGGATTTCTCTTTTTCAAGTTTACTGTGGGTACCGAGGCAACAAAAAACAGGAAAAAGTAAAAGAAGGCGCATCATGACTGGTTGCCAAATAATGAGAAGCGGAAAAGAGAAATGTGTTTTTCTTCCAGCAGGCTGTACTGGAACTGGTAAATTATTCTCCGCTTGTCAGACAGCGATAAGTGCAATAACCCCCCCACCAGGATGCAGGATGCCACATAACTTTATGATACATATTCATGCCATATCTCTCTCAAAAGCCAATGCTGCTTTCTGCGCATTATTTGCCTGGAAACTATACCCAACTGTTATCACACTTGCCATATTAAGACTTTGAAAAAGCACTTTACCGGAACCGGGAAGCCCTCTTTCCGCAGCTGTGCGAACCTGCATGTTGCTTACGGAGTCTTAAGTGGATTTTGAAGTGATTCTCGACCGAGAGAGGACGAAATGCATACCTAAAAGTGTAATTTGCGGTTTGTCACTGCCATTGATTTAATGTCCGGGTGCTATACATTTTTTTTTGAGCCTGAATGGCCGCTATAGTATGCATTTCCAATCCATCAGCGCTGAAAGGTGAGGTTATGTAGGTAGGGAATGTTCAGGAGAGCAGTTCTATTATCGAGGCATGAAACTAATATTAAAAAGAAGAATGGAACAAATGACCATATTTGAACTGATGTTATCACTTTTATGTGAAAATATTTTCAGCGGTCTGTTATCAGTGGCATCAAAATGTGTAATGTGTATCGCATAATGTACTACACTGTATGTATAATGTATGTATAATGTATAGTATAGTATAATGTATGACTTCTAGTGAAAATAAAGGTGTGTTTCCCTCCCTATATTTCAGCTCAATTATATTTTTTCAAATACCGTGAGGTCAGATTGGTATTGGTGGAGTTCGACCACTCGTGTGGTTAAAAATGTCATCGAACCCAATGGGTGAATGGCCTGTATGAATGTGGGAGGGTATTGAATTGCACCAACAACCCGGAAAGCAATGTAGATCTATGCAATGCACAGAGAAAAGGACCTTTTATACTGTGTAACAAAAATTCCCCAATATGGCTCTCTAAAATATCAAGCTTTCCTACCCACTGAAAATGATATAGTGACCATTTGTTCTAGAACCGAATAATAGCATACGGTACGGTACAAGAAATTACCTAATTAATTTAATAATCAACCCATTAAATATCGGCTGAGGAATTGAACAAGCGGCCTCTTTCACCAAATTCTTCAGATACAGTTTCAACTGCCGGTTATTTCTGCAGATCCCGTCTACCAAGGCCCGGCTGCCCTACCTCCTAGTGTACTTTCTTATCTTTCCGAAACAGCCGTTTTCAAAGCGCAGCTTACAAACGGTTTAATGGGGAATGGTGAAGTGCCTGGTGCATCGGGAGCAGCATCAGATTAAACCCCGGCTGGAGTTAAGCTGAGAGTCTCCTATCGATGACAAGCCATCAAACGCCAGGAGGCGCGGGGTCAGGCGGTGTGTGCTCCCCAGGCCCCGCGGCCTCCTCCCGCCGCTTTAAATCAGCCCCCCGCCCGCCCAGCGCACGGCCGGAGTGAGCGGTGGCCGTCTCCCGGCGGCCGCAGCTCGCCCGCTTTTGAGGTGGAATAAGGGGCCCTTTCATTCGCCGGCTCCCCCGAAATGGCGGCTTCTGAGTGGGCCCTTTCTGCGGGGAGGCCCTTTCATCTCCACGGAGACAATGTTCCTCTGCCCCGCGCTGGCTGTTCTCACGCTTTCAGCCCGGGGCCCCTCAAAGGCCTTCCCTGAGCCTTTCTTCACGGGGGGAATGCGTACAGTAACCTCTCCCCCAGTGGAGCTTCTGTTCGCCCCTCTCCTCCGTCTGCCGGTCGCCAGGCTGCGGGGCCGCTGGGCGGTGAGCAGAATGCTAACGGCCGCTCCGGGGTAGCCCGACGTGCGCTGACTGCCCATCTCCCTCTTAATCACTGACTACAAGCGCGCCAGTGGAAATAAGCTCTCTCCATTGTCCCGGACCCAGGCTCCTGGCAAACGAAAGCTCTGGCTCCTTTCAGCGTGAGGATTCTCTTTCTCACCTACCAGTAACTTTTTAAACAACGCTTCCTGCATCCTGTGGAAGTTGTATTGATTTCTTTTTTTTTTTTGGAACCCGCTCAGCATATTCAAGCGATGGCGTTCGTCTTGCCGGACTGATCTGCCTCAAAGCACTGGCGGATGTACGCAACACTCGCAACACCGTGCAACATTTCGCCCTTGGGCTGCAATGTCTGTGCTCCGGCTGATTGCCACTCTAAGGCATCGTCACAGCAGGACGGTATCAAACGATTAGAAAGGGTGCGCAACAACAGTTTAGATAGGGATAATAAGAGTGCCAATGCCAGCCTCATGCCACCACACAAGCCTTGCTGGAATAAAAGAAATAAACCAGGAGGGAACAGTCAGAGCGGACATTAAAGCATTACAGCAGAACTAACTATCTTCTTTATCGCGCACATTTCCGGAAGCATCTTTTTAAAAAGCACATACACCACGAGCACAGATAAAGCACCGTCCAATAAAAACCACAGTACCTACAGGTCTAAAATGGATATACTGCACCGCATACCTCTTGGCTTCGGTCTTCACTGATTTTCCCCGGTGGACTTGGTTTACTGTGCATTGTAATTCAGTGGTATTTACATCATACTCCGCATTATATGAAGACAGAGGCGATCAGAGCGCGGTTTAGTGGGGCATTAACCCCCTCTGTGTCTGTATGACAGGCAATTTATCCCGTCAAATTAAGAGAAGAAACAGAGGCCGTGGAGTGTTCGCCTACAGCTAGCGTGTGTAATTGAAACGGTCCCTAAAGACGCAACTGTTACAGCCTGTTAAAACGGGCATGAGTGCTCCTCAGCTGAACTCCTGCATGCACGCGAAGCCCAAAGCCCAAGCAGACATGTTAAATTCCTTTCATTTCCTTCACAGAATTCTTAAATTGGTAAATGAATGTTTTATAGAGAGAATGAGAGAGAGAGAGAGAGAGAGAGAGAGAGAGAGACATCAGTGGAACAATCTCGCCAGAGGCTTTGATATTTAAGGGACCTTAGAGCAGTTGGACATGCTTCATAGGGGCTGCAGTGCCCAGGTCAAGAAATCAGCCTTCTTATTCCTGAAAATAGATTGAAAGGTTGCCTTTGTTTTCTCAATAAAAACCAGGGTGGTTTACATAAGTCTGTGAAACACATTGCAACATGGAAACCTAGCGTTTAAGCCAGACAAATGAAACTGGAGCCTTTTCATTTTAAGTGAGAAAAAAATCTTCTCATTTTAATCAGAATATAAGCAGGTTGAAACTTATTTTGCACACAATGATTTTCACTCTGACAAGCACATTGTAATATTGTAATTGTAACTATTAGGACCTCAAATTACTTAAAATGTCTTTAATTACAGCCTCTGTGAAAACTGACAAATTGCCTAAAATGGGGTACGACAATCAGGGGAAAGATAAAATATTGGGTTTTCTGTAAAAATCAGAGGTAATAAAATCAGTTCTGTGTAGTGATGGGAGTCTGGGGTATGATGCTCACAGTGGGTCAAACCTGCTGGAGGCATTATCAGCCAGAAATAACACACTGTCCACACTGTTAGTGGCAGCTCAAGGTGTTATTTAAACTATTCGAGCACACAATTCCACATGTGTGGTACTGAACCAAAGGTGCAGAAAATTTAAAATAACACCGATCGTGCTTCTGCCCAACTAATAAAAGAGGACTCATAAGGCCATTCACAGCCGTGGCAGTCCATAAAGAACAACCCTGACTGGAAATAAAGAGGTGGAGCACTCAGGAGCCAGGCAGTGATCTGTCTATGCATTCTGAATCAAAAGCATTTATTGCGATTGAAGTGGAGGACCCATGAATTGGCAGTTGCGCACGATGTATATTTGCAGAGAAGCGAAAAACTGAAAAAAAAAAAAAAAGACACGTTCGGCATCTTGTGAATATTGAGGGTTCGGGGTCTATAAAAAGCCGTATAGAATCCATACCGCGACTTATACACTGTATATTTTTTTAGGCTAATACCTCGGTCGGAGCTAAGCTGATGGGCTCACAGCAGTGAGGAGCCCATGTGAGGCTAGTGTGCCACGGACGGGAGATGAGTAGAGGGAGGATGGGGAAGGGGTAGGGGGGGTGATGCGGTTTAGGGGCGGGGAGGGGGGGAGGGTGTGCCTCGACAGGTGACGCCGCGCTGCGGGGGGGATCTGCGCGGAGCCGCGGTCTGTGATTAAGTGGCCCGGTGGGGGGCGAAGGAGGGGGGCGGGGGCTATCATAGGATTTTAATGGCGGCATTGTTCCCTACTGGGATGAGAGCACTGAGGATGAGCTCCGGGATACTGGAGCTCCTCTCCGCTCTGACAGACATGGCAATGGGACCGGTGCTCAAAAAACAGATACCTGCCAGAGAGGCTGTGTTGCATTCGACTGCATGCCAAGGGATTAGAATGCACTTAATCACGCCAATGTGAATGTCGACTTCAATATCTTCCTACGGTTCCCTCAGGCGTCCAATACTTTACAGGTATACATTCTGTGCAAATACTGTAAGACCCACCACCTATAGATAGGTACTGTAGACAATTTATCGTGTTATATAACACAATTTATGTATGTAAATAAGTTATGTAACAGTGATTCAATTCCAGACCTGGGTGAACTACATTGTTTTGGATTCAGATGCTTTTCTGTGATTGACCTTGCCTTGTACAATTGAGTCAACTAAGAGGATCACTTTTCAACAGTATTTACTGTAATAGGTTCCAATACACCAGACAAGCTCAGTAAAGCATAGAAAAGTATTTGAATCCAAGATGATTACATATTTCACCGATGTCTGTTCAATTCAAATGACATCTAAGATCAGGAAGTTGTGAATCCACAGCATGAATCTAGATACGGTTGGTCTATAAAACAATTCTATGGATTACACAGCATTTCCTTTGAGTTTTAATTGCGCTCCTCGATGTCATGAAACCTCTTGAGCTTGTTCAATTACTCTGCCACCTACATTTGTCGATACTGCACTAATTGCAAGTACAAAAAGACAGGCCATTGTTTGCAAGAGTCTCCAGCAAAAAGGACAGGCACTACAATATTTCATTTTGATTGATACGACTGAGCTGATTGAGAACTCCTCAATGATACCTCTTAGGTGTTTTTGTGGTGGTTTTTCACCCTGTTTTGAAAATTCTAAATGCATCCTAACAGATATATTGATGTGCTCTGGGCTCTATTTCGGTGCCCCAGACACAGTTTTCTGATGCAAGGCACAATCGACTGGCACAGAACAAAGGAGGCTTGTCTGAATCAATGTCGGTATGTTAATGGTGCTGGCAAACATAGCAGCAATTAGCAATTGTGCTTGTAACAACGCCGTAATGAAATTACGTAGAACAAAGGTGCAACCATGAAGTGGCCATTCTTGGTGTCTGCCATATGCTGTAGCTTTGTCACAGCTTCGTCTCCTTGCATCATTAATTTCCCTGCCGCAGAACCGGTCTTTGCAACCAGCTTTCAACTCGAATGGCCCATATCCAATAGTGTGTCATTACATGACATTTCAAGTATTTATTAATTAATTAACCCTTAATTGCAATTAGAACTGTTGATTGTCTTTAATCGAACAAAGACTGCACTGTAGTGTGCCACCTCACATGCCAGCCTCATTTATAATATAGCTCAGCCGAGACATTCACAATATACTGAAACAAACTTTAAATATGCGGACGTTTAGTGATGCTATCATGCTCTTAGCAAGCTGATTCTCAAGTATCAGGAAATGTCCAGTGTTCCAGTACCGCTGTGGCATTGAGATAAGGAACAGGGGCATGATGTTTGAGTCACACAGGAAACTGCCAAAGTACTGAGTAAATAAAGGATACAACGTACATTGAAAGCATGCGCTTCCACACAGGTGTGGGTCCTTAATATCATCTCCTCCTAGTAGATTGATGAATCTGAATGAAAGCTATTCATGATGCTATAATGGATACATTCCTTGTCCTGCAAAGCCTGAGAATGGGGCAATTTATTAGTAATTTCTCAGAATATTCATACACAAATACAGTTAGTTATCTAGTGGTGATGTATGCCTGTGGAGACAAGCAATCTTGGCAAAGGCTAAAACCAGGCCTAGACCATCACTGCCCTTCTATGTGTGGACAATCCAAAAGGAGAAGTAATCCAGTCATCTGTTAACTTACATTTGCACAGCTGAGAATGGGGGACTCAAAACACAAAAACAGCTGTTTCTGCAAAATGGTGGAACATTATATGCATGTAAATAGCCTGAAAATACGCTGACTGTTTATTGTTCAAGTTATTTTGTTGTAGTTTTGCCTAATATTCATCTTTTGATCTCAAATGTAAGTTTCACCCACATTAATGAAGCCAGATTTGACAGAAAGACATTGAGTTCATTTGTGCTTGCCACAACAGTCGGGCATTCTGTCAGATTCAGTTAGGAGTGTGTCTGGGTTTGGATAAAATTGCCTGTTCACAAGGATCCTACCAGCCCTGCCCTCAGCCTGTTCTGGACTTCATTTATTGCTGCATGAGAAAATTGCAGTTATGCACATGGAATTCATTTTCTTCATCATTATTGGTTATTTTGACAAGGCAAAATACAAGGACCCCCAAAACGCATAATCTTCTTTTTCACGGGGGGCTCCGTGTGACTTATGGGTGGTCCCAGATCCCATCAAACTTTCATTTGAAGCCAGTATTCTTTTGTGAAATGGATCCCAGATACTGGTAATTATATTTGCAAACAGGAAGCTGCAACCTTGGATGAATTTGCTGTGTGTAGAAAAGATGAATCCCTACAGTGAACTACAGGTGATATCAGGGGTCTGATTCAGGAAGACAGTTTAAATAAATCAGGATTAGGAAACATGGAATAATATTGTGGCAGCTGCTTGGTAGAATACAGCAGACAGTAAAAATGTGAAAAGGTTTGTAGTTGGCAAATAATCATGCACAAATATTACATGACGAATAGGAAACACAATTTCAGTCAAATTCTGTACATTCCTCAAACTTAATTCAAATTTAAAAAGCCATCCTAAAGCTGAGCAATAGCCTGTAATTATAGTATAGTGCTTTAACGTAGACTTCGTACTGTATATGCTATATGCATGAGAGATAACAACAGTACAGTGACTTTACAAAATAGTGTGTTCTCAACAGTAGTGGAAAAATGGTCCATGTTGTTATTTTTAATTGTGTGATTAAAACGTTTCATTCAGCACAGGGCTTTTTTGCAATGGCTCTGGGTAGTATCCTTTATTTGAATGCATACTAATGTAATATTGGGCATGAACAGAATGTATTCAATTCTATTTTTGAAGAAAAGCGAGGAGCATGCACAGTGATAAAGCTCCACAATGAGGAGAATATATGCAGTTGGAGTGAATCTGTATAAGGAAGTCTGATTACAATCAAGACACAAATTCTGAACTCCACTTGAAAATAACGACATGGCAAAGCCACTTCTGAAGAGAGAGAGAGTGTGAGATTTCACCAATAACAGTTTTGATTAGGGGATTGGATGGATTGATCCTCACTACCCTAATGAGAACTACATACTACATCCACTCTTCACATTATCATGGAAACCAGTTTCCATCAAGTTAGGCTCAGACCAGTTTAAATGCGACACTGATTACTCCAGCCTATTATATTGTCTATCATAACCATGATGCATTAGTGTTCTCTCTTCTCTTTCTTATCAACTGAAAGTCAAAGTAAACACTTGGAAGGTGGGATTTCTACCACGTGTTTTGACACATCATTGTTGTTTTTTTGTTAAGGGAAACTGCACAATGTAAAGAGGCCACAGATATAAATTTTTGTGGCAATTTTCAAATGCCGCACGTCACCTTGTGAGTCTGGGGCAATCAAAAAAATAAAATAAAATTCACAGACAGCACTGGGAATTTTACCCCCACCCCCTCAAACTAATTACGGAAAGGCTTTTTGGTTCAGGTTGAGCAGGTCAGAATGCTGAGATTGAAAAGCTAAATACGCCAAAATACTTGGAACTAGAACGGACGGAATTTATAATCAGAAGCACTATGTGGTTCAATTCATTTTTAATACAAGGTATGAATAACAACATACTGTGGCACCAAACTATTGTTCTGACATTCGCCTACAAACCAGTGCCTATTCGCAACCCTGCAAGCCACACCGTACTATAGGAGAGAGCTAGTATCAGTCACAGAGGTAACATTTTGTGGTTAGCATTTTCACCAACTTGGGAGTCTATAATTGTTCTCATAACTACCAATACAATGTACACAGTAGGCCACAGTACACAATCCGGAAGCAGTGTGGATTACACATTCAATCAATTTAAATACAAAGTGAAATTACTTACTGACATGTGACCTACTAACCAGTACCACGTACAAACCACTAACCAATGGTTGCAATGTTGTGATGACAGCGATGAACGTTATATTTCTCATGTCTCATGTGTAGATTATCTGAAACATTACCATTCCCTGAACTGCCGTAATGTCAACACACGCTAAATGTAGATTATATACATGCTGGAGGGTTTCCTTGAGTCTTTCCTGTGTGTGCCTACCACACAACTACACGTCTAATATTAGTAACCCATTCAGACAGGACAACTATCATTCCCTTTCACAAGAGGTTTCACCCCATTGCTGCAAAAAAAGAAATAAACATTGCCCAGAAGTGATATTCAATCACAGCATATCAATGACAACAGTTGTACATTTATATGAATAACAACAATTTTCGGACTATTGGTGTCTGGTATCATTCGCCAATAGCACAGAGCGATGTGAAATACACAACCATAGTGGTGTTCTTTCTGTTACGCAGACCTCCTCATTCTTGGATTTCAGTCTTTATGAACCATATCAAGCAGAAGCGGAGACGGGGGTGGGGGTGATCTTTCACCTCAGGGCCCACTGGAGGGGCGGAGTTGATCTGCACTTGTCTCATGCTTATATTTTTGAGAAAATCGTATATTACTTGGTGGTATAATTCTGAAATGATATTACCTGATAATAGGAATTATCCCACAATGGATAATTATGATTGGTTGACGGGTGGATACTGTAATTTGAATGCCATTAGTCAGCTACTTCTTCGCAAGGCCTGTGACCTGCGGGGGAGGAGCTTGCCGAGTGCCTTGTGAAAAGAAACAATCTCAATCTCCATTCACTGTAGACTTATAGGCCCATTTTGTCTACATGGAGGACCCTGGGGCAAAAGGCTATCACACTGGTATAGGCTATCACAATGTGTAGGACTTGATCATCCAGGATTTAACTTTTTTTTCATGTTAATTGTTAATTATCAATAATAAAGCTTTGACAGATAGGATACAGCACATTAAGAAAGATGAGGCAGCTGACAATGGTGATTACAATTGATAGAGTGAAACTGTGTTCCTTTGCTAATGGCGACATTTCACCAGACGTTGCATCTCATGGATTGCTAGCTAGCCGACTACTCCATTTGCTTAAAAACTGCAGATACAGTGTGCAATCTGTTGAAGCTGTCATCATTCAGTTGAGCACCTATATGATGAGTACATCGCATTACAACACGGCAGAACATGGTGATATAGGGGCCCGCTCACACACCCCTCCTCCCCCCCCTGCAAAGAAGGGATTTTTGTTTGGGTTTTTCGAGCACTGAAATCCAGATTGATGTTTCAGAAGACATTATCATGGCTTTAGATCTGATGGCCGATATGAAACAACATCCTGACCCGCCCTTTGAATGAAGATGTACTGCTTGCATCGTCAAAATGCTTCCTCAAAATGAGTTAAACACAGCATGCTGTCAGAAGTGCTGGACTGTGAAGGGTGCCAGTACAGGGCCTGATGCCAAACTGTAGACGGGGGCTTCCGACAGTAGCATGCCGGGAGGAGGTTGCATCACCAACCCAGGTTCACCACACAACAAAATTTCAGGCTTAACACGCTCAACCCCATACCCATATCATGTGCCGCACGTCACAACAGAAACGGGTAAGACCCCCTAACCTCCCACGACCCCCATCCGCTGACATTTGAGATTCTCCACAGTCCACAGCATACCTTCCCCTAAATCTGAACCGCCACAATAGGCGTTAAGAGTACCAGATTTCTTACATTGCAAGTATGCTAAATCTATCCTGTGATAATCCTGGTGATCCTCAACCCCCGGAGAACTTGGGAATGCCATGAAAAGCCAGGCCCTAACGCACTCCCTTCCCACAGAGGTCCTCGGTGCCTTTACGGCTGTCTACGGCCATCACCGCCGCCATCCATAGTCCGCGATTGTTTTAGCTGCCCATTGATCATCGGCAATTAGACCTTGACCCCGCCGCATTAAGACAGATGAGCCCCGAAGGCATGGTGAGTAGTAAAGTGAGATTTTAGGGGTAATTTGTTCACTACGTGGCAGCCGGCGGTTTTGATTAAGTATGGAAGGAGAATCGATGGAGTCAGTCTCCTGATTGAGTGTTATTTCGCCTCTCAGGGGCCTCCATGGCCTGTTATAATCACTTTGTCCCAAATGAAGGGGTGCTGTATTGATTTTCTGTGGGATTAGCCTTCAGGGACAAAGGACTGGGTCTGATCAAACAATTATAAAAGAAACCCTCCGTCTGGGGGAAAGATTTACGCTTCAGAATGTCGCCCACTTAAAGGCTTGGGAGTTATTACCACACGACAATATAAATGTCATAGATCAATGACAAATTAAATTCTAAACTTCATTTGTGTCTTTGGTTGATGTACTTTATCCCAAAAATGCAAGAGTAATTTGCTTCCAAAATATTATGTGGTATTTATAGTTCCACCTACGTCAACTCCTACAACTACTCCTACGGAAATCATGTGACCTACGTATACTCTGTTTCAGAGTTTTATTTGTTGAGAACTTAAGAGATCACTCTATCCTACCTGATCTTGTGTACCCCCAGGGGATCCCTATCCCTTTTGTATCTACATTTAAGTGAGTACACAATAAAATAAAGTTCAGCCTTTGCTTCAAAATAAAAAAGTGTCCAGCTGCCTGACTAGAAGCTAAAATTATGCATGTGTGGCACTATTTGTGAATGAGCAGCCATGGTCATTTATGTGTCTGGTTGATGGTACCACACACCTGGACACAACCCCACCGAAGCGTAAAAAGTGCTGTTCTTCACTCTTGTGGGTGGAATTGTATACGGTTGTTTCCTGCGCATTTGTCTCCTCCCATGGGTTTTCTGGAACAGCAACCCTTGGTAATGCGACCACAACAGCGATTGACATCTTCTCGAGAATCACAAAACGTTTGATGTCTTGAGAATGATAAATGAAGCGTTTCTCCACCGGTGCTCTTGCAGCTGGTGCCAGCTCCCCTGCATGCAACAGAAAACCCTTTCCCCGCGCATTAGTATGCAAACATCTGTCTCTCCTTTCAAGGGAAAAGGAGCTTTGCCGTTTGAGCGTATGCTGCCAAATGGCCTTCCTCTGGGTTTTGTTTTCACCTGTGTTTATTGGCAGTTGACCCATGCATGATGGCGCTGTGAAGGCTAAGCGCTCACAAATAACCGTCATTGCTAATTCCTCGCTCCCCCATCTGTGAGGATCACCTATATGTGTAGGCTACACTGTCTTCTTTCATTCTCCCCCCCTCTCTCACGTGTCTTTGGCGATGTTGTTGCCAGGTTGCAGGCGGGAAATAAAAGACTTTGACTTGAAGGGAGTCGATGGGTCTCTGCTCATTCGTGACGTCAGCGGAAACTGCTGAGGGTAAATAAAGCGGAGCGTTATCAGAAGGGCTGACACCGGTCTCTCCAAACGGTTGAGAATATGCAGTACATGCCAACCAGCCATAACACAATGCCACATCTGCTTGGGGGGGGGGTAAGCCTATCCTTTACAATATATACATCAGATGTTGTTGTGAAAACATGGCTACACTCACTGAGCGCTTTATTAGGTATTTATTAGACTTATTTTTTAGACGTTTTGGTCTTCTGCTGCTGTAGCCTATCCACTCAAGAGATGTAATGTGTTGTGTGTTCAGAGATGCTCTTCCGCATACTACTGTTGTAATGTGTGGTTATTTGCGTTACTGTCACCTTCCTGTCAGCTTTGACCAGTTTGGCCTTTCTACTCAGACCTCTCTCATTAGCAATTCTCTTTTTCCCGCAGAACTGCTGCTCACTGGGTGATTTTTGTTTTTCACACCATTCTCTGCAAACTCTAGAGACTGTTGTGTGTGAAAATCCCAGGAGATCAGCAGTTTCTAAGATACTCAAACTACCCTGTCTGGCACCAACAATCATTCCACAGTCAAAGTCACTTAGATCACATTTCTTCCCCATTCTGACATTTTGTCTGAACAACAGCTAAACCTCTTGACCACATCTGCATGCTTTTATGCATTTAGTTGCTGCCACATGATTGGCTGATGCAATATTTGCATTAACAGGCTGGTGCACAGGTCTACCTAATAAATTGTTCACTGAGTGTAGATATGTTGTTTGATTGATCTTCAAAACTGTGCAGAAATCGAAGGTACTTCTATAACATGGCACGAGAGCAATATTAAGAGATAGATCAAGACAAGACAAAATAAGATACCATGATACCATGAAGTGAGGTACACAGAGGATACTTGAATGAGATGCTAGACAATGTTGCTGTATTTTTTTTTCAAGTAGTTGATTGAGTCTTCGAGCTCTTATGCAGTTCATGCCTTTTTATCCTTTGGTAAAATCTGTTGCCCTTTTCAACCTTCCCATAAAGCTGCAAAATGGTGTCTCATTACTGTATGGGAGGGAAAAAAAAATTATTTTCATACGGTACATGACCTCTGACATTTAGGTTTAAATGCTTGTTATGGCTCCTCTACCAGTTCTCACCCGATTCATACCTGTCTAGGATTCAAAATTTGTATCTGTTTGTTTTTTTATTAGCAATAGACCACATTTATTACTTTGCCCATCTAATCTTTATATCTAATTCAATCGATGGACAGAGCTTTGTTTCTAACACTCTTCAGCCAAAAGTGTGAATAAAGCTTCCTTAAAAATGAAAAAGAACCAAACAACATAACTCTTCTTCCAATGAGCAATGGCAATAAACACTACTAATTTAGAAAATCACAGGAGCGTGCTTTTGTGAGTCATCTGCACAGGAAATTGTATTGTGAATTTATGGAAGGCACTTGAAAAACATTACTTTAAACTGAAACTGATAACGCTTCTATAAAGGGATTCTGATAAAAAATATTCCTCCCTTAACCTGACATTTCTTTTACATTTTGTCACTCAATCCTGATTACAGTGATTATAGTGTGCTTTCAATAACTCCTATTTATGGTTCCTCTGTTGAGATGATTTTCCCAGCGCTGTAATTTTCATATGGCAAGATAGGAGGTGAAAAAAACAAACAAACCGAGTTTGCTGCATTAAGACAGGGGGTCTGCAACCCTGGTCTAAGAGAGTAGCAGATTGTCATTTTTTGTTTCCAAATTAATATCAGGAACCATTTAAGATCCAAGAAAATAGTTGATTTGAGTTAATGGTGCAATTAACTGTTTTCATTCATCAGTGAGGTGCTCAGTAACACCAAAAAATATCATATTATATTGTCCAAGACCAGTACTGCAGACTTCTGTTGTGAGCACAGACGGGCAATTCCATTCATAGAGGGCCAGTTAGTATACTGTTACTCTTGCGCAAATTATTCATTTGTAGATCGTAAAACAATAATTTCTTGAACAATAAAAGATGTGAGATTTACTAAATTAGAGTTCAGCTGTGATTCATCAGTCCATTTTCCATAAATGATTTGGCCTACAGTAAATGGGCCAAGTAGATCAAGTATTCAGATTTCAAATGATGAGATGAAGCATTGACTGATAAATAAAAATATTTTGTTTACTCCATTCCATACTTCAAACTGTTTTTTTAATGATGAAATGTATGAATGTACTTTTTTGTTTGTTTCATTGTTTTGTTATTGCAGGTAGTCTGTGTGAGATGTGTATTTATAATCAGCATGGTATGAAAGATAACATGAGTCAAAGTAGAAACAATTGAACAGGTAGAGAAGCTAGCGGTACTGTAAATAACTAAGGTTACCTGCAGTCTTAAAATAAGAACAGAACAATAAAAGCATGGCGCCTACTAATTATCCAAGAAAATATGGAAATGACAGAGATATGCTTCCTGCAGTTGACATAAATATAGGTGGTATTCATATCTTTTGATGGATTTTGTCTGGGTATTCTGTCAGGAATTTTTATGACCATACAAGATACATATAGACTGTAACTCATATGCATCCCGTTCTATCATAATCAGTTGTAAGTTCATTCATTCATTCATTATCCTAACCACTTATCCTGAACAGGGTCGCAGGGGGGCTGGAGCCTATCCCAGCATACATTGGGTGAAAGGCAGGAATACACCCTGGACAGGTCGCCAGTCCATCACAGGGCACACACACCATTCACTCACACACTCATACCTATGGGCAATTGAGACTCTCCAATCAGCCTAACCTGCATGTCTTTGGACTGTGGGAGGAAACCAGAGTACCCGGAGGAAACCCACACAAACACGGGGAGAACATGCAAACTCTGCACAGAGAGGCCCCGGCCGACGGGGATTCGAACCCAGGACCTCCTTGCTGGACCTCAGTGCTACCCACTGCACCATCCGCGCCGCCCAAGTGGGGTTGGCCAATTTCACATCAATCGATGTTCATGTAACATTTTTTTTTTGTTGCCTGTTTTAGGCTTTCATTTTCATTTTGTAGAACAATATCTTGGCTTTCATACCATGCAGGACTCAGAGTAAAAATATACCTAAACGCAAGATGTCAAAGTGAAAGTAACAATGTAGTTTGGAGTTTTGCATTATTTGGAGGTTAACCAGCTTGCCACCATTCAGCAGACACAAACAACCAGCTGTCAGCTGTGCTAGTGGCTTTTAAAGCGTTTATACATAAGATGACAAGCTATAGTTTTGTTAGCCCTGTGTCGGTAGTGTCCCAGCCTCACGTAATTCTCGCAACAAAGCTTTGAAGCCATTTTTTCCTCAAAAACATGGTTTGGTGGCACTCAAAATGAAAGGGATACAACTCCCTTCATATCTGGAGTAGAGTTACAACTTTGGCATCATTAGAAAGCTTACATTCTCGTCTTTCGGTTTCTAATACGTCGTGGGGACAATACGGCTGCTTTTGAGAGAACAGGTCGCATATATCCTGTGAGGCACGGCTGGAGATCCCCCTGCATTACATGATGAGCAAAGATTGACAAAAAAGGATAAATGACTGGCAGCCTGGGCACCAGAACAACAGGAAGCAATAATTCCAACAATAAACAAGGAGACAAGAACCAAGAGCAACAACCTGAGACAAATCACATCCACAAATAAAAACCAGGGACCAACACAGCAGTCATCTAGCAGTCAGAACACATAGAGATAAATATTTAAAATATGACATCTACAAAGTTTATACCAGCTTTAAGGATCATTTAAGGGTCATTGTATTGGCTTCAGTCGCCTTTAGTCTAGATGAGACCTCTGAACCACTTTGAAAAAATGTTGTCTCCATTCTGTAGAAACATAGACACAGCTTATTACAGAGTGAATAAATTACCCTACAACATCATTACCTCAAACTGGATTATTTTTCATCACAGGTTTAAGGATCCATGCCTCATGGGGCACTACCATTGAACTCCTAAGTACCGAGGTATTTACATTTATTCACTAAATATCCAGCTTATTTGTGTAATTTGCACCCTTGAATACGAACATACAGTGCAGTATGCTAAATGCTTAAGTGTAACAGATAGAGAATCTTTGAGAAAAGCTGCTGGTCTATGTGGTATCTTACAGTAATGCAACGGAATCTTCTAGTCTTCTTCCATTAAGAACTTGGATAAGTCGCCTGTATAGACTTTCAGTATGCGAAAATATTCTGAGCCGAACGACCACAAGTCGTTTACAAGGTCATTCATTTACAGGCGTTCTGCAAACCAGAGCAGAGTCATTCAGGTCACATTAGCCAAGTGAATTCATTCATTTTATTCTCCACCATACACAGCACATCTGCAGCAAGAGGCTATATGAGTACACTAAAGTGGTCTGTCAAATCCAGTGTATGAATCTCCACAAAACTTACACAACCCTACGCCCTTCACATGGCCTAAGACGTGACCTATATTACAGGAAATCTAATCTGTAATTATGGCAGGAAACATGTATTTTTTCTGGAGGACCTAACCAGGCTAAAAGAGAAACCCCAAGCAGCAAGGGCGTTCCTGCAGGACCATCGATCAGAAACCACTCCTGAGCATAACAGATTATAATACAGTGTTGGAATGCGCGCCTGAAATTTCCAAAAGTTTGAAAGACCTGAAGGCCAAATAATGCATGTATTTTTGCTTTGTTTATTTGATTTATTTTCTTTTTTGCTGTCAGATAGAGATTGATGGCATATTAAACCTCAATATTAGAAGCTATTTGTTGGCCTCACATATGGACGTATATTTCTCTCAACCAAAGTCGCCCCACAATCTTTTGTTCTGCAATTCCTGGGTGTATTTACTGTATCTCCAGGCCAGTTCAGGGAGTCTTTCTCTTCCTTGGTTATGAACTCAATCTCTCATTGTGCAGTCCAGTATGTATGGTACAAGAAGAGATTAAAAAAAGATGAGTTATTCACAAAAGCGGAAGGAGATGATCTGACTGCCGGAAGGAACACCTGATTTCACAGCTCCTTCCTGGACCTCCCTCACCCATCTGATGCTCCAGTAGATATGGAGCATCAAATATTGAGTCTGTCTCAGCCACACACACACAGACACATACACTCAGACATACGTACGGACACTCACACTCAGGCATATGTACAGAGACACACACACACACACACACACACACACACAGACAGACACTCAGACATACGTACAGACACACACGCACACACACACAACACACACACACACACTCAGACACACTCAGACATACGTACAGACACACACACACACACACACACACAGACAGACACTCAGACATACGTACAGACACACACACACACACACAGACAGACACACTCAGACATACGTACAGACACACACGCACACACACAGACACACTCACACAGACAGACACACACAGACATACGTACAGACACACACGCACACACACAGACACACTCAGACATACGTACAGACACACACACACACACACATAGACAGACGCACTCAGTCATATGTACAGACACACACATACACAGACATACTCAGACATAGGTACACACACACGCATTCACACACGCATGCAAGCACTCACTCACGCGAGCACACACACAGACAGACACAAACACTGTCGAAAACACACATGCTCACACACACATTGTTAAAGCCCACACCAAAAACGATAAGTAGTGTATCGTGTAACTATAAATAAGTGGTTTAAAAAAAAAAAAATCGTTCTAACTCAACTGGATGGATTCAACACAACAACGACAACAGCAGTGACAAACAATATCGTTGGGATGAATTTACAGGACGTCACATGCGAAATGGGAGATGACATAGCCGACAGGCTATTTACAGAATGTTATTGTTCAGCAGCGAGGATGCCCACATACTCTAGTTCTTGGTAAGGTATGGGCCTTTACTCTTTACTCTGCCTTGCCTTTCAAGATCAAAGAGCCAGGAGGTCCAAAAGACATGCACAGTGTTAAAAAACGTCTCTTAGTGTGCAGACAGTGTGCCACTGACCCTCGGGTTATACAAGTTCCTGCCAGCCAGCAAAGGATAAATAAGTGTCGTGCTCACGGAGGAGCGAAGAGCTGTCCATCCTGAGCTCATCTCAATGTTCAGCGCTCCTCTAACGGAAAACAGCCCTGCCAGGCCACGGTGCGCCTTATTTCTTTACTTGACCTCGGCGAGGCGGCGAAGCAGCCGTCCAAGAAAACAAGCTGCTCCTTCCCGAAAGCTCTGAGACCGGCCAAGTGTCGAAGCGGCATTCTTCTGCCCTGCAACGTCCCAAAAATACCACATACCACAAGCCATGCCCAAAAATTTTATTAAAGTTAAGGACTGGCCATTTTGGTCAGTGACTCTTGCTATATAAATAAAATCCCTTTTAAGAAAAGATACAGATTTGATAACTTCTTTCGCCAACCACTACTGTTTTCAAATACAAATAGAGAAACATCTTCCGATAAGCCCAGGGTACAGTGAACCTTTTTATTGTTGTTCAACAATAAACCCCAAAGATTTCCATACATTTTCGCCCCAATGGGAGCTATTGATTAAAACCGTCATTTCACACTTGCGTGACATTTTTTCTCTTTGTTTTGGAGGGTAGACATATTGACGATCTATTTGCAGTTGAACAGCAAACGCCGTTTCTGTCAGTTACTTAATGAGACTGCTTTGACCGCACAACTGCTCTGTCATAGGTTAACACCTCGAGGGAAATTGTATTCGAGGGAGGGATCCAATTCGGCTCATTCCATCGCGGTGTCACGCCAAAGTTTCATTGGTTTCACTCAAATTAGTCAGCTCTCTCATACACAAACATTCATCACGTCCAAATTGCTCTTCCTGTAGGAGCCTCCATTATGCGATAATACAGTTCCTGACTGAATTAGTGCTCACACTCATTTTTACAGGTTTTTTTTTTTTTTTACTGAATTCAGGTGCTCCTCGTTACGCCTAATTGCACATGTGCACAAGCAAATCAATTAATTGATGTGTCAGCCTGGGTTTCCTCCGTTATCATGCGGATTGTCAACATGACCGTTTTAAATCAATGAACACACGCATGCTGGCGATGAATCATTATAACATCACCTAGTGCTGACGCTGACAGACGTCAGCCGCCATGGCATCACCGTGTGTACGCATTGACCACTTTAGAAATTAAATTCTCAGTTGACTCGTGCTCACCGCTCCACATTAACGGGCAGGAACGCTAACGCGGCAAATCGCGAAGAAATCTCGAAGAAAGAGTTTGACGTCGTATCTGGCAGGCCGCGTCACCACATTAATAGGTTATACGTCAACGGGGGAAACTGACCTTTTCTGTGGAATGTTACGCATTAGTTCCAAATGCTGCGCTGAATTGAGGTCTAATTCCGGTGCGGGAAATGGCAATCGGTGGACTAGTCTTTCCCTTTTGTGCGACATGAGTACATGGGACTATTGCTTAATGTACTAGAAAAGTCTCCTTTGTGGTGTCTTCAAGTCATTGTGTTGGCTTGTCAGAATTGAAAGGTGGCAATCATGGAAACATGGCTCCAGAATCGCCGGAAAAGAAAGGAGAGGGAAAGGTCAGGGCGAAAAGCGCATCTGGGGAAGTGACCTGCTCTTTTTAAAACTAAACGAAAAAGAACAGGCCTCATATCCCCGAAAATTTCTGGCTGTTGCTCAAAATGAATTTTCAGCCATGAAATATGCATGCGTGACGGTTGTATCTGCCGATGAATAGGTAAGCAAAAATTTCTCTGGTATTTTCCTTATTGAAAAATATCAGCACCGAACAGCGTGTCCTTTCATCCACCACCAGTGAGCGTGAAGAGAAAAACTCCGCAGAGCACGATCCACCCACACTCATACCTGTGCATCTTGACTGGCGTGTAGGAATCTTACAGCACAGTAACTGAAGAGAAACAGTTGTCTCCATGCATTTAATTCTAAGGTAAGGGAGCCCACAGTAATTCCTTATAATTTAGTGCCCCTCATTAACCTTACACAATACCAGAAAAAGAGCCTAATTGTGACTACAGACCAGGCATAGATTCGCTTGATTAATGTACATTCACTTCTGCCACTGAAGTCAGTGCTGGCCATCGCTGATAGAGAATCTCTTTTAATTGGCAACTTGAGAGGATTCTTGTCAGTTTCCTGCTTACCATGACTAGTGGTAACATTACGGAGGCCTACTCCTAATGACTGTTCAAATGAATATATTACAGTCAGGGCAGCAGAAAACCAAGGCTTGTTTCATTTGTTTGAATTAATTATCTGAATCAAATGTTTCCCACGTTGAATGTGAACAGTCATGTTAAAAAGGGCGGGCAAAGCTTTTAGCAGAAAAAAACCATTTTCCCCCCACAAACAAAATGGCCTCTGCAGAGAGCTCCACAGAATATAGCTGAACAGAAAGCTCCACAGTTGCTGGCGGCTGCTTGCTCATTACCAGGGCCGTCCTCTTGCTGAGGCCTGAGTTGTGCGGACGCCAGCGATGCCTCTCCTTCCGTTTCTGCGTCCTGTCTCCCGTGCTCCCCTCCTGAGATCACCATCTGTGCATGGAACCCGTCCAGAATGGGGAATTCTGGGAAGACGGAGGACTCAAGGAGAGAAACCTGCTCAGAAATGTTATGGTAACTGGTCGAAGCAAAAAACAGCGCAGTAAACGGTTTCTCTTCAAAAACATTTTCACTTTTGGGTGGACGTACTGTAGCACTGTCTGCCCTGTCCAAAGAACATTTCAGGTCATTCTAAGGACTTTCCTTTCTGCATCTACTTCCTGCTTGGCATGCCGCAGTAAGTTCCTGTTTGTGCCAAGCGATAGACACTGGCCTGCAGTCTGGAGGGTGGACTTGTGCATAAGCCCCTTCATGCAGAGGAAATCGGGATAAGCCCTGACCCTACGAGCCTCTTGGCTTGGGAATGCAGTGCTCTTTTTAGATTACATTATAATGCACTCACAGTGCCATCAGAATGGATCACGGTGAGAGTCTCTTCACTGCCTCTACACCTGAGAAAGACGGAGAGAAGGAGAGGGGAGGGGAGAGGGGAAGTATACATTCACCCTCAGCGCCTGCTTACCACGGCGCCCTGTACACATGTATAAGCGGTGCGCTTTTATCTCATTTGTTAGCATTTCAACTGGCATTTGTGTTCCTTCATTTGTTTTTCCCCGGCTTCTCCACGGCTGGGTGTCAGGACTGGAGATAACGCTTGTTCTGCTGCGGGATGCGCTGATTCCACGCGCAGAGGGCGGGATGGCTCATCACCGCCAAAACTTACCTCCGCACTGTCACTAATGGTATGGGGAGTCAGACCAACATATACACAGAGGGAGAAAAAAAAAGCTTCGCTACTCCGCAGTTTGAAAACCTCAGATTTTTTTGGAGTCATGGCAAAAAAAAAAAAAAAAAAAAAAAAGACATTTTGTGCTGAAGCGGCCATTTTCTTCCCAGATTTTTTAGCACTTGTGCTGAGTAGGTGGAACGGGGGCTGGATTAGCACAAATGTACAATGCAGTGGTATTTTAATAGCCCAACAGCCTGCCATGCAAAGCTGATCTTAGCGCAGAGGCAAACGTGCCCCTGTAGGTGGTAATACCATAATACCCAATTACTGCCTGCTTGTGCAGTTCAGAGGATAGCAGCACATGTGCGTTGATTGCAGGATCTTGCAGCCTCGAAACGGGTCTCTGAATAGAACCGGTCATTTCAAACTGTCTGAAAGGTGAGGGAAAAACTAAAAAACTTTTTTTTTTTTTATGCTAAACCGGTTTAAAGGAATTCCGAAAAAAACTCAACCGATGCTTATGACACAACGAGAAATGAACATGAAGCTGGTGCAGGGCTGTACGCCTTTCCATTAGCACGGCTTTCAGCGTTAACATTTTCTGCATCCGTTTCCCTTTCGAAAAATATGTCAACATTATTGTTCTGGGAAATACACATTTTCTCAATTGACCTTTAAAGGTGTCCATTAAGAACGTCTCTGTTGTTATTATTTTCAAGCTCAATCATCATTGGGCCCCTCATCACACACAGAATCAGCACATACTCCTTCTCAGCAGATTGGCTCTGTTCCCCTAGCACCAGTTATTTAAATTAGAATATCCCATATTGCCAATAGCTCTTAATTAAAGGGTTTCTAGCATTTGTTTTATTGCTTGTTGTGCAAGTGTTCTTTCTTGTGTAGTAAAGGGTCCCCTCTCTGCTATGTTGTCTGAGTACAGAGAATGAGAGTGGGGAACGGGGTTGTTTTCAAAGCTTTGGTAAATGTACACTTATTAAAGACTACTTATTGACCCTGTCTCAAAGATAATTATTACTCTGTAGAAATAGATACATGTGAGAGTACACGTGTGTATGCACATGCATGTGTGATGCGCGGATGTATTCGTGTATGGTGTGGTGGTGGTGGGTGTGTGTGAGTGTGCATATGTGTGTGCGTGTGTGCGTATGTGTGTGTGTGTGTGTTTGCATGTGTGGTGGTAGTGCTGTGTGTGTGCGTGTGTGTGTGTGTGGTGGTAGTGGTGTGTGTGTGTGTGTGTGTGTGGCTCACACAGCAGGCTGGTACCCAGGCTGGCATATTTCCCATCAGTGCAGAGAGTCCGTGTGTACTCAGTGTCTTAAGGTGTTCAGATTCAATCCCATGAGCCACTGGGACAACACAGGAATGGTCATCTATTATGTATGTCCACACGCTCGTCTGGAGGAGGTTCCGCTGTATGTACATCAATGTTATGGAAAGACAGGAGCCACTGTAAGTACAAATATTTCATCTGCTGGAAATGTACATAGCATATTTTATCCCAAACATGCTCACTAATTAATGAATGCAGTTCTCACTAATCTTGTGGCAAAATGGCGTGCAGGGCCGCAGAAACCCCTGTGCATTTCACCTTGGTAATCATGCGCGCCAGCCAAGTGAAGCAATAAACATGCGGTCGGAGCCTTCAAAATGATGTCAAACTGCCCGGAGAGCTTGTGTTGAATTTCTGGTTTCTGGGTCAAAAATTATTTATGTTTCAATAAAAGGGAACAATCTCGGAGGACCGTAAGATTGAAAAGCATATTTCTCCCCGGTGGTGGTGCTGATGTGGGATGGAATTGGCTGTCAGCACGGGCGGAGGAATGAAGAGAGCAGGACGGAACGCACTCGAATGACCCCTGCGACCTCCTGTTCCTGCTGATGTCACCACAGCGCATTACTGCGAAAAACAACCAGCGGCCCCGCCTCAGGCCCGCTCAGCCATCTCCTGTGGGACCACCGGCAAAATGCGTAATTTATTTCCCTTAATGATATGGGCATGCATGAAAACCAAAAAAAAAAAAGTGTGGTCTTTTCAGAAAGAATGGTAGATTTGAAACAGCTCACAGCATTCTTAGAAACACAGTTTCTGTGAAAATTCTATTGCATTTGGTAATATAATTGAATAACACAATGGAAATATTATTATGGCTAACAACACTTTTCCACGCGCTTCTGTAATTCATTTTCCCAGTGGAGATTCAATGTGACGCTAAAGATGTAAATAGATGAAGTTCCCACTGTCAAAACTTTAATTAGAAAACACCATCATTGTAAAGAAATGTAAATCTATGCAAAGCAGCGGTTTCTGATGTGGGTAAAAAAGGCAAAATGCTGATTTAAAGCTTGGTATCATTGGTTGATAGTTGGTCTTTGTTTAAGAAGGTGGCTAAACCATGGCAGGCCGTCGACTGTCAGGGTTTTCTATTGCAGAAGTCAGTCAGCCTTTTCAGCATTATCTGAAATGACACAGAATAATTGCAGATATCACTGGCGTATACAATTGCTATCACTCCTAATGAAATATAATTGCTTTTCAACAACCTGACTCACTGCATTTGATCTACTTCTGCCTTCCATCTGGCCTCCACCTCATTTAACTTCACTGTGCACTGAACCTGACCTAGTGGAAGGTGATTCATTTTGAAAATGTGAAAAATGAAAATAAAAAAACACAAACTATAAAGCCGAGACTTGCTGTCAGCCTGAGTTTGAATATGCTTCACATTAATTCACAAGAAGACTGTTTTATATCATCGGCATAGTTTGAATTGGAATATATAGCTCAATGTTTTTACCAAATGTTACTCTTTAATGTTATATAAATAAATGAACAGCCCCTCCATAATCAGCGTGATTGCGAATAATGTGAATAAGTGCAGTTATTTGCACATCGCCATAGGTCAGTGGTTCTCACTCCTGGTCCTGGAGAGCCGCAGGGTATGCTGGCTTTGGTTGTTACTCAGCACTTAATTGATCAATTAAGGCGGTTAATTTCAGTTCACTCACCTCACCTGGTTTCTTGGGTCTGAATTGTGCAAACTGGTGTTTCAGTATGTAGGTTCTGTTCTTTATTGCTGTTTATTCACATTTCATCACTTCCATGTATTATGGAGGGGACTGTTCATTAATTTAACCTCCTAAGACCCGCACTCTTTTTTGGTATGCATTTTTAATTTCTCTTTGCTATTTGGGCTTATTGGGACCTGATAAGTATAAAAACTAAGCATCATCTTTTGACATGATGTTTTTGAGAAAAATGATGTCCACATATGTGGACTCTCGGTCTTAAGAATTAAGTATTATGGTTGTACAGCCCAAAATGTGGAGTCCACGCATGTGTACGCCAGGTCTTAGGAGGTTAAGGTACAATAGGTAAGATTTTCGTGTTAAAACATTGGTACAAGACCATTGTAAAGTAGGTATCATTGAAAAAGGCTCACTGATATGTTGACTCACCCTGTGCCTGTGTCTTTAAATTTGGGTTTCAAAATATACAGTTGATGAGCCATCACTCTGTACCAAAACATTGTACAGCTGTACAATAATACAAGCTCATTGGTTGAAAATTGGTTCTAATTGCCACAGCCAATGGCGTGGGGGCTTATTCTGACTGTTTGCGGGTAGCTGCCCAAATGGCACTCCAGAGAAGTGATCACTGAAACGTTGTGTACAATTGCTTATTATCCAAGCGAAGACTACATGTATAGTTAAAAAACAATACCAGTTCACTATCGGTAGCAAGAAGCAAATTAGCTCTGTCGCGTTTGTTACATTCAGCTTTCGAAAACAGTGCATGAGAACACTGAACTGTATAATAACATGTTATAGTTTGCATTATATTAATAGACTGTGGGACGTCAGTGTTGTGGTTTGAGGGTGTGTGTTGCTGTACTTCCTCTCTTGACCATTAGTGGTCCAAAATGACATATTATACCTCTAACTCCATATTATACCTAAAACATCAACTTGTTTTATCAAGTCTTTTATCAATGACAGTTTCCATTGTTGGAGGATTGATATCAATGCATAAACTGCATACAACCGCAAAAAGATTAGAGATGCTTTCCTTTCTTAGAGAGAAATTCCTCCCCTTTATAAAATGAGACTAACTCCGGAAATCCAACTCGGGAAACAATCACTTGTTTGTTTGTAGTAAGAGACGCCATTCTTGCTTTCTCAATTCATTTTAATTAGGAAAAATTTGCATATTATTATTTCCAATGTTCATTCAAGGTGCATTAACAATAAATAAAGGCATCACATTGTCTGGCATTTAAGAGGTGTCCTCAGCCTACCTAATTAAACTATTGTAAAATTGATTTGTCGAGCTGAGATGATGAGTCGAGCTGTGCTAAATTTGGATTAGATATTCTTGATCGGCTCAGGCAATCAAACACAATACTGCTTTGCTGCTGAGAAACCTCACAGACACCCTGCCAGCAGATAATGAGACTTACTCTTGCTTAACATTAGCACAGAGTGTGTATGCAAATGAATCACGTCAACAATTAGCCTGCACCAGGCTCTGATTGAGGCGGATGGGACTGGGTCAGATGACCGTGTGAATTCTGGTGCCAGTGTGGGGTCGCTTGGCTTTTCCTCAAGTGTCAGTTCTGGCTTAAATAAAGGAGCTTGGGACTTTACAAACACTGCTGTTTTCCCATTTTATCCAAATTGGTTCTTCAGAACATTAGTAAGAAGAGACCAGTTGCCATTAGTTTGTTCTTTTCAGAGGTACTGTAGGCCTGGGTTCTTCTCAATGAGCTGATCCGTGGCTATGATGTCATCACTGTGCGACACATGTGTCCTCCTGTCGGACCTGGCTGAAATACACAATTGTTTTGTAATCAGATAATTATCTATGCTTTACTGAGCTTGTCTGGTATATTGTAACCTATGAAATACGCTCAAAAAGTGCAAACCCTGCATTCTTAGTTGGCTAAATTGCACCAGGCAAGACCAATCGAGCACATAAAAGTATTTCAATCCAGAACAATTGCATATTTGACCCAGGTGTGATATTATTTGACTCTGTTCTGTAGAGTTGTGTTTAGCTGTATGGTAAATAGTACAGGAGCTCATGTGGATTGCACATTGCGCCTGTAATGTTATTGTGTGTGCGTGGTTTGACGTGAACCACATTACTCCGTAGCAAAGTACAAGTGACCTGATAGACACAATGGGAAAGAGTTTAGGATGAGAAAAAAGCATTCAATCTCCTGATTGTATCTTCTTCTCAATCTCCCGAAGAAGTCTTCCCCTGAAAGATGTAGTGGCAATGTGCATTTCATGGTCTCTTATCTGCTAACGTTTCATATATAATGAAATAATGAAGCAAGTCATATACAGCAGTCAGCTCAAATTTGGGCAAGCACAGGTAGTACTTGGTTTGGGAAACTTGATTGCTACCAGTAGGGGGCAGTCTTTTCTCCCTATAATGTAATGATGCAGTGCAGTGAGGGGCTCTATTTAATGTTAAACCAGGGTGTTAAATCTGCCATAATGATGTTGCTGTTAAAAACCAACCTCACGCTATTCTTCTTAAGAATAAGTGTTAACTGCCATATCCTGTTCAAATTCCCATACTTTCCATGCCTGTCTCCATAGTTACCCCTGTTACAACTGATTGACTCTACTGTCCTCTCACTTTTCCGGTGCTGCTTGTGGTCCTACCAATGAATTAACTGCAGTAGAAACTGAAAGTCCATTACATTACATTACATGTCATTTGGCTGATGCTTTTATCCAAAGCAACTTACAGTTGATTTTGATTAAGCAGGAGACAATCCTCCCCTGGAGCAATGCAGGGTTAAGGGCCTTGCTCAAGGGCCCAACTGTCTTATTGTGGCTACACCGGGGATGTAACCACTGGCCTTGCGGGTCCCAGTCATGTACCTTAACCACTACACTGCAGGCATGTAAGATGTTAAGACATTTCATTTAAAATTCAACTTGAGGCCTATATGCATTTTTGCAGGATCAACATCACAAACTCATCTATCCAAAGGGGATCTCTTTCATTTTGATTTGCATCTACCAATGTAACTTCAGAAAATGAACCAGCAATACTGTTTATTTGAATCCAGTCAAACAATTTCAATGTCAAAGTGTAATTTAGGGCGGTGCTTGCATCATCTGTATAATTGATTGTTAATTCCAGCCAGTCACTTAATGAAGGTCTGTGGACAGGCATACACCACCAGTATAACTGGAAAGATACAAAATATAATCAGTTAACTGTAATAGCATTAACAATGATTTGTCAGGCTTACAGTACAACTGACCTTTCACTGAACCAGGACAGGAGTGAGCCATTTCCTCTCCGTCTTCAACGAAAACGTTACAGTTCCTGTTTTGTTATTTTGACACGATCCTTGAATGATTTGTTTGGTGTATTTAGAAAAATATTACCTCCTAGTATGAAAAATTAATTACAGTGGAAGGACAAAGAGAAACCATCAAATGACATTGATGAATACATTATAACTTTAATCTCGAGTAAAAATTAATTGGATAAATATGCTAATGACACCGATATTTACATGTTGTTGTTCATCAAACTGACAGGGATGCAGCATTAATGCCAAAGAACAGTTTCTCATATACAGAAGTGTACATATAGTATCAAAGATCAGCATTTTGTATGTAATTAATTTGGTACAATGTGAATAGGTTAAGTAAAGCTTTATTTTCCAAAAGCAACATTCCGGCATTAAGGCTTACAGCATTGCTAAATCCCTAAGATTTTGCTTGTGTTTGCTAACGTTTCCCATTGGCGCACCGGCTATTTAACACTGTATCTGGTCTCTGACATTGCCTGTGGCTTGATGAAAAAATTATTTTTGCTCTCTTCCGCGATATTATTCTGTGCACATACTGCTTAGCAACAGGACGCCATGCTAGACCAGACAGAGGCTGGCAGAAGTAAATGCTATCCTGCCTCAACGATGATTAGCATTGCTCATATGTTAAATGTGATATTTTTCCGGAACCATGGGCAACATTAACCACACTGGAATATTATGGGTGTGATAGAATATTCCGGATAATATTGAAGGCATGTGAACTGGTGACTGAAATTATAAATGTGCAAGTATAATGATAATCCTGGGGCGATAATAATTACTTTGCATCAGTCCAAAAGGAGTAGCATATAGCTGAGAGGCATATTAACCAAAGAGATGCACGTGCACTGCATTTCATGAGAACCCACATAAACAAGCACTTCAGTATTAATGCCAAACACAAGTGCACCACTAAACATTCACAACAGGTGAAATTTGTGTTGAATAATTGTTTTTGGGGGATAGTAACCGAGTGCACCTTTGTCCTTGATTCATATGATATTTGTCATACCTTATACAGTATGTTCACTGTAGCTGGGATGAATGCACTAAGTGGGAGGGTCAATTCTGAGTCAGTTAAATATTTAATTAGAACGAAATTTATATATATAGGGCGGCACGGATGGTGCAGTGGGTAGCACTGCCGTCTCACAGCAAGGAGGTCCTGGGTTCGAATCCCCGTCGGCCGGGGCCTCACTGTGCGGAGTTTGCATGTTCTCCCCGTGTCTGCGTGGGTTTCCTCCGGGTACTCCGGTTTCCTCCCACAGTCCAAAGACATGCACGTTAGGCTGATTGGAGAGTCTAAATTGCCCGTAGGTATGAGTGTGTGAGTGAATGGTGTGTGTGCCCTGCGATGGACTGGCGACCTGTCCAGGGTGTATTCCTGCCTTTCGCCCAATGTATGCTGGGATAGGCTCCAGCCCCCCTGCGACCCTGATCAGGATAAGCGGGTTCAGATAATGGATGGATGGATGGATTTATATATATATATATATATATATATATATATATATATATAATGAACACAGAATTAAAACCATATGGACAGTTTTTACATTACATTACATTAATGGCATTTGGCCAACGCTCTAATCCAGAGAGATGTACAACAACATCTCCACACATAACCAGGGATAAGTGCGCTGAAAGACCCTAGAGGGAAGTACAATTTCAACTGCTACCTGTACAACAAAGATAAGGAACAGGGCCTATTTTTATTTTATTTATTTTTTTACGAACAAATAAACAAATAAACAACAAAGCAAAAGTGACCAAACTTAACTATCCAAACACTGCTTACCTAGCCAACTAAAAATACCGATACACAAAGTAAATCACAAAGACAACAATTAAGGTTCACAGGGAGGTAGGGAGGGATGGGGAGAGGTGCTGCTTGAAGAGGTGCGTCTTCAGTTCGCGCTTGAAGGTGGGGAGAGATTCTACAGTTCTGACCTCAACGGGGAGTTTGTTCCACCACCGAGGAGCCAGAGCAGACAGTAGTCGTGAGCGTGAGGTGGAGGTTCTGAGAGGGGGAGGTGCCAAGTGGCCGGTGGAGGCTGAACGAAGAGGTCTGGCAGGGGTGTAGGGTCTAATGATTTTTTGTAGGTAAGCTGGGGAAGACCCCTTAACTGCTTGGAAGGCTAGCACCAATGTTTTGAATTTCATGCGAGCCATGACAGGCAGCCAGTGGAGGGAAGTAAGCAGGGGGGTGACGTGTGAGTATTTGGGAAGGTTGAAGACCAGACGAGCTGCTGCATTCTGGATAAGTTGGAGGGGTGGACGCTGGGAGGCCAGCCATTTTAAAGCCTATGAACAACAGAAATGAACCCAGCTATCTGGTTTGAATAAAGTAAGTACCATACTTAAACTGAATAAATGTTCAATTTGGAATACTAATGTTGCTCTTGTATATTTGCCTTCTCCATTATCCATTAACTCCCCGAACATTTTACACGATAAATATAAATACACATACACTTAGATTTTACTGATGGATTATTACTTCAATATTACTGATGGCTATTATTTATGAAAACAAAGCAAGTTTCCTGAATTATTACTTGTTCAAAAGGTTATCACGCAGTGTGCTTTCCGTGAAGTTACTTTACCGAAAAATAAATACTGCCAATGAAAGAACCGATGACATTTGATCTTTTTACTTCCATGATGGATCCATCCTGCCTTACTTGATTTCACAAAATAATTGTCGATGTCTGCTTTTTCCATGCGCCGTAAACGGCAGCGAGCTTACTAACCAATAACGATTATCTTTACAATAATTATTTACCTGCATTATAGCTCACGACGTACTATACAGAGCTTCTACAAACGTAGGAGAACCCATTAGCTATACAGTGCAGCACAAGCACCAACAGGCAAGATACTGCCAACACATTAATTACAGCCGTAAACTCTGCACAGAACAATTGACCTTCCCATGGACCTTCAGGGTTTGTGCTCGCACATTAGGGAATATTCCCACCTTGCACTTGTCCTCTGACCGGTCTATGAGAGATGCACCTGTTGTCCATCTTCACTTTGACTTCTGCTGCCTATGCCAGCTTCATTGTTTTTTTTTTTTTAGGTCATTCCCTTTGTAGCGCAGAGTTAATTTCCAGCACGCTCATATATCACCTTTCGGTTTGGCAGTGTTTTGAATTGTCTTGGAAGCATGCCTTCTGACACCTCGCGCCGTGATATATGATGTGAGAAAGGGTGTGACTGTACAGCCGTATTGTCATTAAACGGACTGCTTCTAGACTTCTGCAGGGCGCTCCAAGGTTGTTAACATGTATTTCATCCACTGTGCGTGGATACTTCGTGGATACTGTATGCATTGAAATGAAATGTTAAAAAATATATATATTGGCATGAAGTATGGGCATTGTCATGGGCATTTATATTCAATGTACTGTAAGTGCAATCTTTTTCAACATGTTCCACCAAAGCTGTGAGCAAAATATAATAATTGCCTACCAGCTGGGGTTGTTATTATGCAGAGTACACTGAAAAATATGAACATTTTTTTAATAGACAGACCAAATATATATATATTTTTATAATTCTACCACCTTCCCCTCTTATGTAGAGCAGCTTAATGTTATCATGACAGCATGAGATTTTAAGTACTCACAGAAAGCTTCTCACAAAAACGTGATATCTGCCCTCTTCACCTGCGACTCTGCTAACCTCCTATACCGTTTACCTTTACATATGACCCCCCCCCCCCCCCCCCCCACCTTCCTCCCAAACCCCCCTTCCCCCTTCCACCCTCACAGATCAGGGATACTCAATCTTATCCCGAAAGCTTTGGTGTGTGTGCAGCCTTTCATTCCAACCCAGCAGTTACTCATATTATTCTCCTAATCAAACACTAGGGTCTTCACTAAGGACCCTGATTAGTAGAATCAGGTGTGTTACTGCTTGGTTGAAGCAAAAGACTGCAGTCACACTGGCTCCTTCTGGGTGAGATTGAGTATCCCTGATATAGATTATGCCTCTTGGTAGCTCTCTCTAGACTTGTTATTCCTGCTGTGCCTTTCCTAGGCAGTCTTACCTACATGTGCGCACTGGCAATGTTTGAACTGCTTCACCCTGAATTATGCTCCCAGGTTAATGAGCAGCAAATACAAATATAACACTGACTTCTACATGTTGAGTCATCTAATTTCCAATTAGAATATTCAGTAGAGCATGTGTACAATCTTTATTTACTGCGTTACAGTTTTGCTTATTTAGTACGCACAACAGACCTCCACCCCTAACCATAGCAATACAAGTATCACTGATATTTTCCTAATGAAAGAACAGATTTATCAAAACGTATTGCTTGTGATGATTGGAAGACAAAAAATATCTGAATTTCTATTATGGTGGAACAGTAGTCACAATATTTCTGGAATAGAATCTGCTTTTCTTGTTACTTATCTGTAATATATGTCCTTATCTGGCGGCTGGATTGTTAATTGGCGCTCAGAGGAATTCAAGGCCTCTCACGTTGAAGGGAAGAGATTTCAGTTACATAACAGCCCAGATTTAAAGGTGAGACCTCATTATTTGTTTCACATGACGGTTGCTGCCGCTCCAGAACACAAATCTAACTGTCCAGATTTTCACATTTTGCCAGATTTCTCAAGGAGGCCCACGGCTATGGACCAAACTCAATGAGGCCCAGGGCTATGGACCAAACTTCAGTCGGTGCACAAAATCAGGAGTGGTAAAACAAAACACGCATGTCAATAAACATTATCGAGTTTGAATTGAATTCTCAGCGTGGTCTCATTCCCAACTCGTCATATATTGACAGGCATCACAATAAGACGCAAGAGGAGGCCCTTGGGTATTTCTTCTGGATGCTGTACAGAAAATGATAAATGGTTGGCATTTATATTGCGCCTTTATCCAAAGTACTGTACAATTGATGCTTCTTGTTCACCCGTTCATACACACACTCACACACAAACGCCGATTGGCTGCAATGCAAGGCACCAACCGGCTTGTCAGGAGCATTTGGGGGTTAGGTGTCTTGCTTAGGGACACGTCCACTTGGTGGGATCGAATCGGCAACTGGCGTGTCAAGAGTAAAAGGGAACAGTGTATCTTGCCAGATCTCAAGATAACTGAAGTTACATAATATCAATGTATCGATTTCATGAAATCAAACATTGCTTATTACTATTTCGCAATTTACGATTTAAAAAATAAACACAAATTCCCCCCGTCCCATTTTTCGATTGGCATCAAATAAAGATGCAGAGGGTTTCCGTTGAATATATGAGGACACTAGGTCACCCAGAGGTGATGCAGTGCACTCCTGCGTTTCACTGCACACTGGTGCAGAGGGATTCTGCCCAAGCATCAATATACCATGAGTTCGGTAATGAGACAATGCTGGAAATCGAAGTTATAACCCACGAAACAATAAACACGCCGATCCATCAGGACAAATAAAATTATGGAAGAGATACAGGATAGTTTAATAATAATATAATCTATTTCATATTGCTTTGTCTGAACCATGCAGACACCCCGGAATGAACTACTAATTCCATTTACTGATAACTCGTAGCCACAAGGGGCTGCATTGCAAATATCCTTTTTTTATTTGCTAGCTAATGTCAAAGATAAATGCCCTGCTGCGATTCCAGCAGGAGCGGAGAAAATAAAAATAGAGCCACAGTAAGGAGAAACAGAGTCATTTTTTAAAGCTGGCACCTCCACTTGAGGTTGTTAATGTAACATTATCCACGGCTATTTGAGAGAGGATTTGCTGAATATTTAGCAATTTCAAGTGTAACAATTTCCCTGTCCATGTAATAGGTAAGACAGTGGGAAATGATTTATAGGTGGGTGGGGGTGTACACTGAGTGTGTACGTAGACACTTGGGCCAGCTGAACAAATCTAGGCTCAAACACACAACTCAGTCAGCCTCAGTCCTGTGAGTGTGAATGCTCCAAGGCTACAAAAAAACCCAAAAAAAACTGTATCACTAAGGATTTTTTTTTTAGGCAATAGAGAATTTTTTTCTTGTATTTTTTCTTCAATTGCATTTAGATATTGTCACTCTAGTAGGGGATGCCAAAAGGTGACATTTGTGCATTTCCTCCCACATTTAAGCAAACTATCCCTTTTATCCCTTCCATCTTCAAACACAAACTGAAGACGCACCTCTTCAAGCTGCACCACTCCCTGTCCCTCCCTACCTCCCTGTAAACCTTAATTGTTGTCCTTCTGTGATATTTACTTGTGTATCAGGATGTTTAGTTTGGCTAGGTAAGCAGTGCTTGGCTAGGTAGGCGGTTTGTTCATACATTTGTGTGTTGTGGTATTACGAAAAAAACAAAACAAATGATCAAATAGGCCCTGGTCCTTATCTTTGTTGTGCAGGTAGCAGTTGAAATTGTACCTCCCTCTAGGGTCTTTCCGTGCAGTTATCCCTGGTTATGGGTATGCACTTTGCACTTTATTGTACGTCACTCTGGATAAGAGCGTCTGCCAAATGCCATTAATGTAATGTGATGTAATCTCACATTTGGCAAAAAAGTGCATTTTTCCTACATTTACGATCTTTGAAATTACAGGTGTAAATGTTAAATGTGCTGTTGCAAAATTATATATATAAGTGACATGTTTAATTATTTGGTGTTTTTTTATTATTTAACTAAATATATAACCGTTTTCCTAAATTTTTACGTAAATGTATAAAACATTTAGCTAAATGTATAAAACATTTGTTTTTGTTTAATTGTTGAAATGTTTCATATATTTAGCTAAATATTTGTAAAGTTTAAAAAGTTCATTTGTAAGGCCTATTATGTGAAATATGTGAAACTTCGCATATATTTAGCTAATTGTATGAAACGTTTAGCTAAATATTTAGCAAAATGTTTATTACAAATATTGCAAATTGTATTTTGATGTTATTTACAATAATTACACATTCTCTATCTCTGAAGATATCTTTTATAAGCATGGTAGTATTGTCCACTTCCAGATTACCTTTTATGAGGTTTTTTAAATGATTATTTGTGTACTGCTTTTAACAAAGCGCATTGTCACAAAGCAGCTTTACAGAACTCCTGCGCCGAACAGGAGCAGGCCTAGGGTGCCGATGGAATGGAAAATCTCCCTGGCTAGCAGCAGGAAGAAACCTCAAACTGAACCTGATTCAAGGGGAAGCCCATCTGCTGCTGGCTGGCACCGGTTGAACTGAAAAGGGCTGAGTACATAATATGCAGAACATGGCTGCAGATAAATGTCAATGAAACCAGGCAAGAGTGATTGGCCAATGGCTAGCCAATGGGTAGCACTGTCAGGCAAGGGGACAAGAGTGACACTGGAGCTGAACCAATGGAGGCCTGAGGCTACAGCTCTGGGCAGGTTCCCAAAGCAGCAGAAAAGAAACAATCATGACCCGCTCCAGGTATGTACTTATTTCTCAATTGATACTTGGTACTACAGACTGCCTCAGTGGCTAGGGAGGAGAGCAGTCACTTTGTAATCAATTAAATGGCGCTTTAATAGTGTATCACATAAAAGATAAAGTATTCATTATTATAGTGTCAGTTATTTGGTTTAATGGAATGGAGTGCTTGGTAACAGTCGTTATGGGGCACAAGAGCAAAGTCTCCTCAGGATTCTGACTCAGGCTTCCTGTCCAAAGGAGAGGCTCAGGAACGGGACAGCTGATTGGCTCATTGTTTTCACCCTTCTGTTTCTAGCAGGGGGAAACAACAACATTGTGTTTGCAGTGGCCTGGGGTGGGGGATTAATTTGTGCTAGGGATCGAGTGGAGAGCCAATGCATGCCAGGGGAGATGTTAGGAACAATTAACTGCAGACTATTGAGAAAAGTAAGCCTTGACGTTGTGATTCAAGGTGATTGAAGGTTTAGGAGGAACTTGTCCAATTGTTACTCTTGAGAGAAAGGAGGGCTGGGAGAGGCCTACTGGCAGCAGAGACTGAAGGCAGCATAAACCTCTCTCTGCCAATGAGCGAAATTGCTCATTCAATGTGCGAAAACACAGTGGAATACTGGGTTGCCAACTTATCTATTTTGTTGTCAGATTCGGGGAGTTTTCAGAGCCTGGAAGCAACTTCTTCTCTGAATGTGCCTGACAACAAATGCAGTGCTTTTCAGATTCGGTGACAGTAGATGAAAACCTAACTCGACTAAAATAATCCATAATGTTTCAGATATATTCCCACAAATTTCATATTATGTAACCGATATATTACCACATATTTCACATATTGCCATGGATTACTCACACCACTCGTTGTGCTGTGTGTTGCTTGCGAAACTAACTTTCAGGATCAGCCTCTGCACCCCACTATAACTACTGTGAATTATATGTATGTAGAAGACTGACAGGTGAACCTGAATTATGGACGACACATTGTCACATCATAATGTGTCATGTCATGCTGTGTTATTAACAGCATGACGTAATTTTCAAACCTAAACCAAGGTTCTTCCTGAGAAGTTGGCAGTCGACAGTCACAGAGAAAGACTTGATTCATAGCCTGACCTTGTTTGCTTGGAGTTTACTACATGCATGTGAAATTTGCTGGCTGAAGGGAATGCAGGTTGATGGTCAAGGACATTTTGCTCCATTTCTGCAATGGAGTGACATGTATTGGCTTTATTGTTGTAGATGCCGATTCATACTTGAAATGCTGCAGTATGTACAGTAGGAATGATTTAATTATATTGATCTAAATATTAATATACTCAATCATCAGCCACATTATCCATGAATTAGGATTCAAGCCAGGCAACATCAGATCATGTGAAGTGCAGTTTAATTTAATCCCCCCGCCCACAAAAAGTGACAACTTATACAAAAAAGAAACTCCAAAAGTCAATAAAACTCTCACATTCTAACTTCATTAAAATTCCTTGAAACAGCCAGCATAATTATAATGCCTGAGGCTATCTATGTTGAATATGCTTCCTGCTAGCTTAATTACCTAGAACACATCCCAGAATTACTGACGAATTGCCTTTGGTACCAGAATTTTTCTGCTTCAAAATAATTTCAGTAGAATTTAGGAAATCCACCTGATCCAAGGTTAAAGTAGTGATGCGTAGAATAACAGAATAACAGCGCTTTGTATTCAGTCCTGGATAATAATTTGAGATGTACATATTTAGTGCCAAGGAAACTGCGAAAAGCAAAGAATAAAATGGCCGAAACAAGATCTTATTACATTTATTTAAATTAATTTTCTTAAGCTTCTCTGTCTGAATAAAATAATCCATCCATCCATCCATCCATCCATCCATCCATTATCTGAACCCGCTTATCCTGATCAGGGTTGCAGGGGGGCTGGAGCCTATCCCAGCATACATTGGGCGAAAGGCAGGAATACACCCTGGACAGGTCGCCAGTCCATCGCAGGGCACACACACCATTCACTCACACACTCATACCTAGGGGCAATTTAGACTCTCCAATCAGCCTAACATGCATGTCTTTGGACTGTGGGAGGAAACCGGAGTACCCAGAGGAAACCCACGCAGACACGGGGAGAACATGCAAACTCCGCACAGAGAGGCCCCGGCCGACGGGGATTCGAACCCAGGACCTCCTTGCTGTGAGGCGGCAGTGCTACCCACTCCACCATCCGTGCCACCCTGAATAAAATAATACAATACAATAATACACAACTTGGCTCTAACCTGTGGCATTCCCTTTGAATTGTGCTGTAGGCCTAATGTGTATCCACAGTTGACTACATGGCCTATAACTCTGACATATCCTTTCAAATATCTTGGAGGAGCATTGGACAGATCTGGGGTCTGTTCCACAAAGCAGGATTACTGAGTTAACCGGATAACTACACTGAGTAAAACCCAGACCCCACCCTAATCTGGAACATGGACTGAAAAAAGAGCTGTCCTGGGTTTTAATTACCGCTGTTACCTAGTTAACTCAGGAATCGTGGAACAGCCTCCTGATTCACAATATGTTAAATTAAAACTGGCTGCACTCATTTTTTGTTGTCTGCAAAAGCAATACACAATCTAAAATGCTACAAAAAGAAATAATGGTCTATCTATGAAATAATTGTAGATGAAACACTAAAATGAACTTTCATTTATGCAAATGCGATGTGCTGAAATACTAAAATAATAAACATTATTAAGATCATAAAAGATTTGAAAATATATGGGCAAATTCACACATCATTGCTAATATTCCAATATATTTTCAATATATTTCCAATATATTTCTTTAAAACCATATCGCTCTAATTGCAAAATGTATTTATAAATTGAGCTCACAAAATAACAGTGCTTTGCAGCATTTTTAAAACTTTTATAAGGGTAATAATTGTAAGAAGGGGAAGAATAAAAGAGTCTGTTGCATCGGATTTTTGAGTCAGTTCATAAAAGTTTGATTGGTCTGATTTCCTTCCTTTGCTTTGAAGAATGCTACCTGAAATATGAAGTTGTGATTAGAGAGCTGTATTTTTATCAAACATGCAGGGATGGAAACAGGCTGGG
Source organism: Conger conger (assembly GCF_963514075.1). Lineage (NCBI taxonomy): Eukaryota > Metazoa > Chordata > Actinopteri > Anguilliformes > Congridae > Conger > Conger conger. The sequence continues at coordinate 58,556,252 of NC_083764.1, read as the reverse complement.
AAATCAGTTATGAATAACAGATGGGGAGAGAATCTGTATTATTATGTCTGTCCTGTTTCCTTATATTTTATTATTTCATCTCAGAATAAAATGAAACAATTCAAATGATACACATGAATATACTCTGGGGTACCAAATTGTTTTCCGCTCCCAGGATAGAGGTTGTTGTTCAATCTCAAGTGTGACTCACCGCTGACTCCTCTGTGCATCAAAAATATCATCAATGGTCAGCGCTTGTTTACTTCATAATATCAAAGTAAAATATGTGAGAGACAGTATTTGGCTTTATGAAGCCAAGTGTTCATTATGGAATAGTGGAATCACAGACCGTTGAACCACACTCTCAGAAATAAAGGTATGAAAAATTATTGTCGCTGTGGAGGTAAGCACACAACGTTGCTAGCCAGCAATATATATTTAATCTGTACCTTTTTTTTTGCTTGGAAAACTTACTCATTTGTACCAAAAAGAGAACATTAGTGTACTCTCAGTGTCCATTTGGGAAATTTGATCCTAGAAGAACAAAAATCACTGTCACTTTATTTCTGAGTGTGCAGAGTGAAGTAGGAGTAAGACATGCAAGCTGAACATTATTAAATGTGATATTTCTCCGGGAAGCCAAAAAGACATCTCTGACAGCTGTAAATAAGAACAGGGTCCACAGAGGCATTTGTGAGTTTGTACACACAAATGGTGAAAGAAACCCTTTATTAGACATTGAAGGGCCTCACTCCTAGCCCCACTGTCTGCCTCATCTGACATTCAATTTAGCCTGCTTGTTTTTTTTACTTGTCTCCTATCCGACCCTTAAAATTGTGTTTTCACAGATTATTTTGGCGGAAAATCAAGGCAAACGACACAAAGCTGAGTGGACGCCCTGATAGATGCATCTTTTATTGAAATGAAGGACACCCTGGAGAGCAATCAGGCTCCACTGTCCGACGGTCAGGAGGAACAAAGACATCACAGCAGACATGGTCAAGGTCGCAGCTCAGCAGCATTACTGTGCCCATATTAAGCAAAGTACTTGTCCTGTTTTGGTTGGGTACCAAATGTCTATGTATACAACAACTGAATCTCTTGACCATGTCTGCATGCTTCTGTGCATCGAGTCGCAGCCTGATTACTGTAGATACTTGCATTACCATGTGTACAGGTGTACCTAATAAAGTGGTGAATGTATATATGTATACACACACACAAATCAGAAACGGTTTTCTAAGAGCAATTGTCTTTCATTTATTTATTTTTTATTTCCCCCCAATTTTCCTCCAATTTTCCCCAAATGTGTATATTTGTTGGCCTGTCTCATCACTGCAACATCCTCTGTCAGTTCCGGAGCACAGGCAAGCGAGCACTCCCCCCCTCTGAAGAAGGCAGCCGGCTGCCACGTCCGCCCAGCCTGTGGTCCCCCAGCTGAGCTGCACGATCTCTCAGCCCGGGCAGCGCACTTACCGGGCGGTCGACACACAAAGACGCGCAACCGCTAACACGGGCACAGCCACGTACAATTCACCGACGAGCACGTCCACAGTATGCTCAAACATGAACTTTTCCAAAATGGATTAGAGTGAGTGGCATCCATTTTGTGATCAAGACAGCACATACTGTTGCTTTAAGATCCAGGTGATCCATGATGTCCCAGCTGGACTGCACCTGAAAAACCTGTGGGGAATTATTCCTGCTGAAACGATGCGCAGTAGGGACAGGTTTTCATATGGATGAACCTCGAGAAGTGACACAATAGGCAAAAACAGTGTCTGTGTCAAGTCGTTTGGGGCGACGTGGCTCAGGCAGTGAGAGCAGTCGTCTGGCAGTCGGAGGGTTGCCGGTTCGATCCCCCCCCCGGGCTGTGTCGAAGTGTCCTTGAGCAAGACACCTAACCCCCAAATGCTCCTGACGAGCTGGTCGGGGCCTTGCATGGCAGCCAATCGCCGTGAGTGTGTGTATGAATGGGTGAATGGAGAAGCATCAATTGTACAGCGCTTTGGATAAAGGTGCTATATAAATGCCTGCCATTTACCATTTACCATTTAATGTGTAATTTCTCATAGATATCTCAGCCATCCCCGGTGTAACAAGAAAATGCAATGAACTAAAGATGCAAATCTTTCCTTCATTACGACCATTTAAAGGGATAACACAGGACTGCTAATAAAATGTAAATGCTAGAATAACAATTATAATGGCACCAGATGCTCAGTTATAATGTTTGCAAATTAAAAACATTTCTGATTCCGTGTGCCATGCCTATTAGCTTGGGATTCACATGAGAAAAACGATTGCCGGGTTGAATCGGAAATTCACACAATTCTTGTGAAATAATGTACAAAAGGAAGATTTACCCTTGAGTGAAGTGACAAGGCGCTGTGTGTTAAGGGATGATTTCTTATGGATTTGGTGAACGTCTTCCCTTTCGCGGTGGCACGCCTGGAATGTAATTCCTCGTCTTATGCAGACGAGACCTCCGCGCAATGATTGGATTGGAAGAATAAAGTTGAGCCGCTTGACTGCTGACACCTCAGATTATCGTTAAATCTTGTATGCGCAGTGCTTGGGACACAAATACAGTTTATTAGAGAAGTCTGAAGCGCCATGTCGTGTTCGATATGCTGTATATCCCCTCTGATAAGACGCCCATTGGGCGACGGTGTCAGACTTGGTAAATGGTTGGCATTTATATATAGCGCCTTTATTCAAAGCGCTGTACAATCAATTCTCATACACCCATTCCCCTCATTCAGCTCATCAGGAGCATTTGGGAGTTAGGTGTCTTGCTCAGGGACACTTCGACACAGCCCGGGCGGGGGATCGAACCGGCAACCCTCCGACTGCCAGACGACTGCTCTTACTGCCTGAGCCATGTCGCCCATGCATGGACGGGCAATGGGCCACTGCGCCTGCTTTTTGGTACATTTCGGCGCACAAGTGCTTAATTTAACTCAATTATAGCTCGCAGTTCATGAATTGGCATTAACGAATGTAGCTGTTAAAATTAATTCATTTTTAATTAATTAAGCAGTAAAGTAACATTTCATTACTTAATGCAAACGTATTTGTTACGTGATATTTATACATTAGCAAACCATAGGATGATTGTATAATACATTTGTATCGTTGAATTTCTCACATACAGGGCTCAGTCTTGTAAAAGAAGATGTACATTTTTTATTTGACTTCCTGGTTAAATAAATGTAAAACATATTACAAAGCATTCCACTGGCCACTGCCTACAGAATACAACAGCGCATTGTCTTCCCAACAAAGACATGGAGAGAAGACAGTACAATATGCTTAAATCTCTGACTGTGACAGGTTCTTGCATGAATAATATTTTTTTAATTATAACTTCACAGGCAGTGCATTTGTATGAAATTGTGTGAAGCACAAATAAATTAACTCAGTGTGTTTAATGTGTATCACGTTAAACACACTATGCAAAGATACTGAGTTCATTTGTATGCTTTACAGAATTCACAGCCTGTGAAGATATCATTTAAAAATATTAACAATATTTTTAAGACCCTGCCGAAGTCTAAGAGATTTAAATGTAGTCAAGTCAAGTCAAGTCAAGTCAACTTTATTTGTATAGCACATTTACATGCAGCAACAGCTGAAACCAAAGTGCTTTACAGATTGAGAAAAATAAAAATAAGGAGCATAAATGCAGATAAAAGTGCAACAGTACCAAATAGAATACAATATAAAACAATATATGATAATAATTAAAAAAGGAGAGAAAATAAAAGGGCTAAAAGCAATTAAAAACAATAAACAGTAAAACAACAGAAGCCAGGGACCGAACGAGGACAAAGTAGTAAAGAAGGATGGCCAGGGAGAACAGGTGGGTTTTCAAAAGGGATTTAAAAACCTCTAGGGTCTGAGCGGCCCGTACGTGGAGGGGGAGGCTATTCCACAACTTGGGCGCAGTAGCCGCGAAAGCTCTGTCTCCCCTAGTTTTCAGCCTAGTTCTGGGCACCAAGGGATCTGTATATGTTTATATTATATATAAATATACAAAAGGTTCTTACGTAGATCTTTTGTTTCTTGCACAATTGAGTATTTTACTCAATCTCCCCTCTCAGCAGTTTGCACACATATGAGACATTCCACATTGAAGATACTGGAGCTGCACTGTGTGATTTTAGGAGTGGAATTTTAATCACGTTTATTTATAATAAATAAATATTTATAAATAAATAACAGTGTCCTCACTTGACATGGCTTTGTCATTTGTAAGAACACCGTTGTAAAATTGTTTGTGTGCCATGCAATACGAACAGTACTTCTCTCAGGTAAACATCTGGGCTTTTTTTTACCCAATATAGCAAGCTGGCAAGCACAACATATCAATGCTAGATATAGCTAGTTATTTTAAAATTATTTACTGTATTTACCAAAACAACTCTGCATACTATATACAGTCTGTGTTGATTTTTAGCTGATAATCCATGCTTCCAGTGTTTCTAATGCTACAGTAGATATTTTGGATCATATAACTGAGCTATATTTGCCGTAGATATTACCATAATCTTATCGTAAAATGTTCTTCAACAGTGTTGTGTAGGTAGGATTTGCATCACTGATAAAGCTATGGTTCCGTGAAATATTTGACTGTTCACTGCTGACCAACCTGCAGAATGTTAATATTGTGGGGCGACATTGGCTCAGGAGGTAAGAACAGTCGTTAGGCCGTCAGATGTATTGAGTTTTGATCCCGCCCAGGGTGTGTCGAAGTGTCCATTTACATCCCACCTTGCCTAATCTATACAGAACGGTCATGTCACGTGTGTGCAGATTTGACATGGAATTGTTCCATATCGGAGACCTATGAGTGTGGGGAACGGGGAAACCACTCCCAAGCCAAGATAATTGAACCAGAAAATGTCACAGGTTTCATGTGCGGAAGGCGCTATTCATTGCACTCTCTTTGCATTCGATGCATTTTCTCTTCCTTCGTCCTGCAAATAAATATAATTACCTCATAATAGGACCCACGATGATAAAGGTAGTCCTCGATCAAGCTGTTGAGAGTGTCAGAGTGTTGGATGGGTTGAAACTTCAGGTTAAGTGCTTATTTTATCAGCGTTCCTTTTTAAATGCAAATGAGGCTACCTACCCATCTATTTAGCATGGCGGCATTCAGCTGAGAATTGCGGCCTGTTGACCACCAACCTCAGCAGGTGATCAACAGAAGACGGTCTTTAATGAAACCCACGTGCTATACACCAGCCACCTGGTGAGCAACATTTACTGCATTTTAGTCAAGACACGTCCTTGTGAAACAGAACTGTATGTACAGAACTGCCCTATTCCAAACACTGCCCGTCGACATGTTCACGTTTGCTTCCATTATCAGCTCTGTTTTAAATGATACCCGTGCAGCAGTCTCAGAAGACAAAGTACACATGGGCTATGTTCACGTGATGCTAGGAAGCTATACATTCGTGCAAGAGCATGTGGGGACACCAAGGGAAACACAGGAACAAATGTGTTTTTCATCGGAGCAGATTATCAGCAGAAGATGTTCAGCATTTGGAACGAGGGAATTGTATTTTGATAACCAATCGCCAACTGAGTTTATGATAATTGAGTTATCACAATACAATTCCCCTGTTCCAATTGCTGAACATCTTCTCAATTTGACTGATCTCGACTGATCATCAACTGACCTTATAGTAATTGAGTTTTGGTGTAGACTTCGCCCTGGGAGACAGGGCCTTTCAGATAAATGCATCAATTCCTGTTGATGATATCTATGACATATACTGTACGTGCGCAAATACACATGTAAACGGCCTGCATTTATATAGCCCCAAGTGCTGTACAACTGATGCTTCTCATTCTCCCATTCATACACACACAAACGGTGATTGGTTGCCTTGCGAGGCATCAACACAGGGCGGGATCGAACCAGCAACCCTCCGACTGCCAGACGACTGCTCTCACCGCCTGAGCCAATGTCGCCCACACGTACATGTAATCTGTAATGATGTCCAAAAGCCCTGACACTGGAGAATATCCTATAGTCCTGAAGAGCCATGTGTGGGCTTGTGAGCCACAGTGGAAGCATTCCCTCCGCCTGGGCAGATGCCGCTTGTCTCGGGCAACACATCAAAAAAGGACATTACCTCCAGTCGCCGTCAGGACAGGGAGCCGGGCCAGGATTCTCTCCATCATCCAAGAGCCGTTTACAGCTAACCGAGCCGGGCGCTCCATTCATTGTCAAAACACGCGCATCCATTCTCGTCCGTCGGCCGATGAACGATCGGCCTGCCCTCTCCGCGCGTCTAGTGCCGTCGGGACCGGGGCCACAATGGAAAGCCGGCACCGTCAACAAAACATGACTAATTTCCGCGGTGAAACAATGATTCACATTCGGGGGGGAAATAAGAGGGAGCGGCGCCAGATTGGCAAACGTTGCGCGATTAGAAGCAGCTGGGCAGGCCCGGTTAATTAATGGGAGAGCTGCTCCCAACGGAACGGCGGTTTCCCCTCAATTCCCAGTCACTCCGCATCGAAAAAGGCTCCCGCGTTTGACCGTCGTCTGCATCCGGGATCCGGGACCGATGCGCGGAGAGAGAGCCCCGCTCCTGAGGGCCACCGCCCGCTGCAAAGGTCACGTTTACATTCAGGGCATTACATTACATTACATACAGGGCGGCCTGTAGCGCAGTGGTTAAGGTAAATGACTGGGACACGCAAGGTCGGTGGTTCTAATCCTGGTATAGCCACAATAAGATCCGCACAGCCATTGGACCCTTGAGCAAGGTCCTTAACCCTGCATTGCTCCAGGGGAGGATTGTCTCCTGCTTACTCTAATCAACTGTACGTCGCTCTGGATAACAGCGTCTGTCAAATGCCAATAATGTAATGTAAATTCAGTCGCCGGAGCTCGCCTCCACTAATCGATGAGGTTGATGTCGGACTTACAGGGAGCACGAGGATTTGCGGCTTGGATTACTGGCTCATAAGCGAGTACGGTTCCGTGTATTGCAATTGGATTAACCGACTTGATTCGGACCGACAGCGGCAGGTTGCCAAGTCACTGCCATCATCCAGCAAAAAAAAAATGGTCGTCCAAAAATGCAGCATCAGATGGGAGAACCCCACAGCAGATTTTGCAGGTGGTCGCAGTAGTTTTCAGCTTTTTAGCATAGTCGCATCACGTTGCAGTCCTACGTATATCCTTGAAATACGACCACTTATCAAAGCCAGTGACTGCGTAATATTATCATTCATTCCATTGCCTGCCAGTCTGTCATATCAATCACAGCGATTAAGGCCGTATATTACTTGTGTGACAGCACAAGTGGAATGTATTTAATAAACACAACATTGCTCATAAATACGTAGTCAGCAGTGTGTGTGCTTAATATACTGGTTAATACAATGCATGTTTAGTGCGTGACATTCAAATTCAATCCCTCCATACTCAATACTATTTTATGGGAGTGCCCTAAATCCATGTACGTTTCCAATAACACATCTCCAAAGTGCACTCTAAATTACAGCCCCCTGCTTAGGCTGTGTTTTAACTTTTTGTTGTCATGTTCATACCAGCTTGTCAGCCTCTTGTCAGAATAATACGCTCCCAGATATGATAAGATTGTGAGCTGAGGAGCCCGGGGATTTTCACACAATGACAGAACCCATGAAATAAGTTTGCAAACCTCAAACATATCATTTTGAGGAACAACGTTTGTTCTTTTTAAAGAATATTCAGCCCAGTTTACTTTTCAGCATGTCTGAATGGCCAAACACTGCTGCTGACGACCATGGATGGATTTTTATATATTTTTATTTGTCACCCCCCCAACTAACACGAATTTTGCCCCCACACACAGATTGTGACCCCAGTTCCACCCTTGTCACCAACACCTCGAGGCTGCCCTGGGACCAAATTCTGGATTCAGCCACTAGTGCGGCAGTGAAAAATATTATGCATGTGCAGTCACATAAGGCAGACTATTCAAATTCCCAGAATAGTTTCAAGACCTTTAGGAGCAATTACCTCCATATGAATCCAATCGTGCCGCGTTTAATCATTTCACACCTGCGTCAATCGCTCTGGCACAGCACAGGTTGAAAGGTAACATATATAGCATGGGTTGAATTGCCATTGACCCTTTTGCACAAAGCAGAAGGTGGCAGACAAAAGAAGAATACTAAGAACAAATTCTGCAGTGAGAGACAGAATGAGATAGCAGATGAGTGCATGTCTCATTAGCTGAGTTCCTAATGGCATGACGTGAAGCAGGCAAAACCGGAAACAAAAAATTTTGTTTAAGAAATTTTCAGGAAGCAGGGGTGTCTCAGGATCAGTAGCTTAGAAAACGTATCGGTCCAGGCAATTCAGTTACAGTATTTCAATCAAGTCAGTTATTTTCAGTGCAACAGGATATATGGCAACACAAGGACAATGAATTAGTGGAAATGAACTGCCTCTTGGTCTTCACCAGAATATATAAAATATATACTGGCAGATACATACTGTAATAGACAGATATAACTTCTTGGGACATGAAGTTGGAATATATTATACAGTTGTAGTCCTTTAGAATTAAGTTGAACAAGACACATCTTGCTCCAGGGTGTTTCATGCACCTACTTAAAGGTGTAAATTAAATACAGTTCGACTGAAAATATATAGCATATTAGAAGACAGGTTTGTGAACACTCCCCACACAATGTCTCCGCTTTATCTCTTTGATATATTTAACATTAAATTGAATAAACTCCAGTATTTTCTCGGTTTTTATTGCATTGGCACAATTTAAATTGCTATTTCGTGGACGTGATACTGGCTCAGAATATGTGTCATAATACAATATCACTGTTGATTATTTGAATTATTTGTTGTGACATTCTGCCAAAGAACTAGTAGATTCATTCCTGTCTCTCCAGTCATCACCGAATAACATGTCTGCCACCGTCTGGTCTATAGTGCCCATCCGGTGTGGAGGTGCTTGTGATAAGCACATTTATGTATTAGTAGTTTTGTACATTGGCACATTCTTGGGCAATGACCTGGCATTTGGCTCATGGACATCTTGACCAAGACCTTGTTGGTTGAGTAAAGGTACTATAATCACTCTTTGTGATAAAGGTACTATAACACAATCTCTTTGGGAACAAACTGTCGTTGTTTTTCTTTTCTCAGTATCGACAGTATTGTCTCTTTAATTGCTCGGCTCAAAGTATCCGCACGAAGAAGTACAGGAATTGACGGTGGAGGAGGCAGTGAAGCAAAGCAGTGCAAAGATCAAAGCTGGAAAGACAACCGCAGAACTGCACATAGCACTGCAGTGCAGCCTTCAGACCTTCAGCCTAACCGCCCTGGGCGAGAAAGGGCTTGTCCCTCCTCACAAATCAAGCCGACTCTGGCCTGGTTACTGCCACTGGTGACCATCTGGAAGAAGTGCTGCACGGAAACTGAATACCTTCAATGCATGTGAAACATAATGGGAAGGGACACTGGAGGTTTTGAGAAATGTACAGCAGCTCTCAAACATGGAGAAGGAGACCGGGGAGATGGTTCAATAGCAACGGGTTGGGCAAAACCAAGGGGGCTTGAGGTAGAATCACTCTTCTTTGAAGCCAAGCAGCGTTTGGTCAAAGTGCAGACTTGGAATGAGGGCCATCTGGACCAACACCTGCTTCAGAATGTCATCCTCTGAAACTACAACGTTCCCCACGGACCCACTGTCCACATGGGGTGGCAAAATGAGTTTGGACAGGAACATAGGCAGTGAGAAATACAAAGCAGAAGCCCCCCCAAGAAATATGGATGCACCGTCGGACTGTTTTAGTGGTATAATTTACCACGACTGTCCACAAAAATCTAGGAATGGTGTGTACATAAAGAGAACAGAACTGTAAAGAGTGAGACACAGGCTATCGAACAAGGCCGCCCCATTCTATTCTTCCCCCTCATCTGAAAACGTGGAAAAAAACCCTTCCCATTCGCAATCAAAGTACAGTAATTCCAAGGATGTGAACTTTGGCATTCTGACACAGAGAAGCCGTGAGAATTCCCGGACGGCTGGTTACCGAAACGTCTCTTAGCATTAGCGCGCAAACGCATCAGGTGGGTTAGAGAGAAGTCACTGCACAGCTGGAATCTCGCTGGGGGATGAAGGGGTTTTGCATCCAGCGAGCACTATGCGTGCATGTGACTGCCGCCTCCGTCTAAAACTCTTATATAAACACGGAACAACCTCTTGCCCCCTTCCTACTGTTTTTCACCAACTGAGTACAGTACATTGGATGGTAAATATTTGTGCATTATGCAATTCACACTTCTGCTCAAGCTCTTTGCTAAAAACGCAGTGGGAAATGGGAATGATTCATGGGTTAGTCCAGTAATTTAAATAAACAAATGCTGTGTTTTCGATATCATAATTATTTTTTTTCCTGCAATAGAGTTTCGCCAATTCATTTTCTGCATAATGCCATTTTATTGCATATTTAGCAAAGAATGGCACATCAGAAAGCCTTTCCTGGGCTTTGTCACTGGGGGAAAAAAAACGGTAGCTTTTCAACACCGATTTAATGAGACAAATCTGCCTTGATTCAAAGGGAATCGTGAGTTCAGCCCTCTTTCCGTGGGAATACTGGCTAAGATTATGTGAAGGTAAACAGGCCACCTCAAAGCGTGGACGGGGAGCGTCCCTTTCAGCAGGAAGGCCCATAGCCGGGCTCTCCCCAGCACACAGGCCCCTTGATGCGGGGGGGGGGAGGGAATCTGGGAGCGCGGCTGAAGGCTGGACAAGCTGCTAATTAACACAGCGGCTGCCTCTGCCCACACAGAACGGAGTCACCGCGCCGTACTCCGCGGTCTGAAGGGAAGACGCTCGTCTGCAGCCCCGAAAAAAGCTGTCACCGGGACGCAGGGGCCAGAGCAGCGGTGCCGGGAACGTGTACGTGGGGGGGGGAGGGAGGGGGGGGGGGGTTATTTACGGCGCGGAATAGGCAGCGCTGGCTATGCTAACCAGGGAGAGCGGGAGAGAGAGCGAACGAGGACAGCGCGGTGAATCTGACAGTTGGGCCGGTGCTTTTCCTGTGCGCCGGCGTGTCCCTGTATTTCTGGAGTTGCTAGAAGCCGGTAATGAGCATCGAGGCTAACAATGAAAGGTCGCGAAGGCATGGCGGAATTCGGTTGAATTCACAGCAGGCCCGTAACTACCATTGAGGACAGTGAGGTCATGACCTCAGTATTTTTTTTTTGTATGTGTGTACGCATGTGGGCGTGTGAGGTCATGACCTCAGTATTTGAAATAATATATTTTTAATCTTAGCAAATCCAAATTCAGTTCAGAGTATGCCAGATTGATGCACTTCATTGTTACATTTTCTTCTGGCATGCCCCTGAACCCTAGAGGGGTTTCACCACTGACCTCAGAAGTCGTACAGCCCTGATTTACAGTATTCACATCGAATATTTTCCAAGATTGAAGAAAACGTAGGCACATAGACAGCTTTCTGCGTTGTGACATAATGTGATATCAGACTGAGATTTTTTTTATCTGTGATTTTATCTATGATAACATGTAATGATAACTGAGTCCAATTCCCACCCCAGATCTACTTGATTTCATAATTCAGTTGTTCATTTGATTACAGCATGAGCTTCATCGACCGGTTTCAAATTCCTCAGGATTTACAGTTTGGGTCCCTTCCGATCGTAAATCCCTGATCCTTTTGCCACATGCCCAATTGACCATTCCTGCCCTCAAATGACAGTTGTTCAGCCTACTGTCTCATTGAGTGTGGGTACATCTTAAACATCCCACTGTAATCTGGCACAAATAACCGTACTTAGCTATTCCACTCGGAGCCAGTGGTTATCCCCATAATCACCATGATTGTGAAGTTTGCAGGTGGGAACTGCGTTGAGATGTGTAGGGCACCCAAATCACATACTGTATCGAGCAGATGCTGGACACCTGCTGAGTCCGCTGGACATTAGGAGGGACACACAGTATGGCTACTTCTCTCTCCACAAATGCATTATTCTGGCAAAATGTGTGCGCATGTTGGTCTGTGTATGCGTGCGTGCTTGTATGCGTGAGTTTTTTGTTTTTGCGTGTTTGTGTGCGCTTGTGTCTGCGTGTTTGTGTGTGTGTGCGTGTGTCTGTGTGCGTGCGTGCGTGTGTCCACGTGTGTGTGTTTGTGAGAAAGAGTTTGAGAGATAAAGAGAAAACAATTATGGGACTGAGAATGAGAGAGGGGAGGCTGAGAGAGAGAGAGACAGAGAGAGAGAGAGAGAGAGAACAATAATGAGATTGAGGCTGAGTGAGAGAGACAGTGAACGAGAGAGGGAGTGAGAAATTGAACAGTCGAGACATGGAGTCACCTCTGTACTGTTACATGTCAGATGTATTTTTTTTTCCAGAACTGGGACAAAATCCCATCTAGGGTGTGAGAAGCAGCAGTGGGGGCTCGACTAAGCCAGCGCTGTGCTGTTAGCCATCCAGGGCGTCTGCAGCTAGCAGTCCCACTCATATCTGCCACACATTCACCGCAAGGTTATCACCGCAAAATTAATACACCTCTTCTTGTAGCAGGTGCAACGTTGTTTTATCGAAATGATTTGACGCCGACAACTTCATTAAACCGATCATTGTTTGCCATCAACAAGGTTGTTCAACAGGGGATCTGCTTTGAGACTCAGGAGACGGCACCAGCAGGTTTCGTTGCTGAAAGCAAATTGAGCTGTATACATTAGCCACAGCAGGTCACAGTCGAAGCCTCAATGGATTCCCTCCTCTTCCTCTTGCGGGGAACGAACAAGCGTTTTCCGTGCCGCAGGTACGCGCGCGAAGGCACCGCCCGTCCTTCCAGCACAAGAGCGGGTCTTAGAGCCAGCGAACGGGGATCTGCGGCCCAACCGTCGCGCTCTCGTCCGCGGGAGAGCCGTTTGTGCGCGGGAATGAGATTATATCATGAGGAGAGTGAGATTATATCAGATTTATATCCCAGCAGCAGGAAGCGGTCAGTTTGCCATTAATCGCCTGAGTGGTTTCATGGTGACTACTCTCCCGCTCAGGCAACCAATGGTCGGACCTCCACGTAGCCATTAGCCATTAGCATACTATAACCAAGCTCCTGGGGTTCACCTGCATGTATTCATTAAAAAAATTATAACAGGGATGGGTACCATGTTATTCTTCTTTTCTTCTTCTCCACTTGTATACATAAAGCCCAAAGTCTGCCAGCCAGTGAGCACCATGGCAGCCCAGAGGGACATATGTACATCACCCACCATAGCAGAACAAGGAAACATAACCAACCACTATTGCAGCAATACTGACTAACACATTACTGTTACTGTATGTTTGTGCTGCGCTTGCTGATGTAATAGAGCTAGTAGGCTCATCTGAGGTGTTTCTGGCAGCAGCTGGTTCAGATGCAGCGATGGACATGGGCACTAGGACCACGCGATGCTGCCTGACCTGAGAACGATTACCCTTAATGCTTCGTCATTAGCTGCATTTCCATTACAACCCTGCAATAAATTGACCTTGGCGCACTAAAAGCAGTCACTCACTCATGCGTCTTAAACACCTGCAATGGTATCATGTGACTTGATCGAGCCCCACCTGTTATTGTACAATTAAATATTAATAAACACTTAGGCATTTAGCAGAATCTCTTTGAGAGTGATATATATCATATCATATAAATGTCAGATGATGGAAACTTGCTGCTGCTGATCGGATAATACAGTGTCCGATCCAACCAGGCTTTACTGAGACATTGGATCTGGCAGTGTGAAAATAACTTCAAAAATGTAAAAAAAGCACCATGGATCTATTTCATGGTGGGCTGCCGTTGATGAATGTGTCATACATATAGATGACATATCATTGATACAGATTTAATTTATGTTTAGCTGATTTATTTTGAAAAGCTGTATTTTTGGAGAAGTAACTTTCAATTATCTCCACTAGTCTGTACATGCCCCAGACTTCCTAAAAAAAGAGAAAAGAAGAGTTTCTGGAAATGAACCTGCTGTTGAAAGTTACAGTGACACATTCTACCTGCATTCACCTGAGCAGACTGCTGATTACAGAGAAGTTCATATTTCTACCAGCTTCTCTCTGAAAAAAAAAAAAAATCTATATTTCAACAATTTTTTTTTTCTTCCATTTAACCCTGTCTAAATTGGCTTTTGAGACTATCAAAGATATTTTTGCCCTGAGATTCTACTCAAAAAGCACCAATCTGGCCAAAATAATAAACGGCTTCAAAGCCATTGTTTATGAGTCCCTGAGAGTCTATCATCCACGAAACCCAAAGAAGTATAGCACATCAAAGGGCACACGCAATTTCAAAAAGGTCTGACCATAAACACTGGCAGAACAGACACTTAGCTTACCGATCCATTAGAGAGCCGGCTAATTTTCCAGGAGTGGGCCACTCCATACCGCACGGAGCAACACATTTCGAAAGTAATATGATGCTCTATGGCAGGAAGGCGCGTTTGCTATATTGCGCGTGGGGAGGAAGTGCTTCAGCTTCCTGATTTATAGTTTCATTACTGCCGTGAGATGGTGGCTTGGGGATGCCACACTTGCAGCGACCGCCCCGCCGGTCAAACGCACAGGGGTTAACATCATTCACGCAGAATAGCATTAACTCACAGACAAAATGGCGGGCGTGGGCGGACGGCATCATTCAGCGACGCTCCGTTTTCACGCCAACGCCTTCGCAGATGCCGTAAAGAACGTTACGCGGTGCTTGTGAGACTACGGTGCGCCGTATTCAACAAGGAAGCCGATGTCTTTAATTCATCAAGACAAGATAAATGAAACAATGACAAAAAGGCTAGCCGAGAACAAATGTAGAATATAGACTGGCACTGCAGCATTACTTTAGCCGGCAAGCTAATAAATTAACAACCTTGTTCCATCAACAGCTTTTTCAGTTCATTTCAAAAACTTATTTCAGACTCCTTATAAAACATGAATGACAATTTCAAATGGGATTTGGCATTTCTGATTCGCCTTTACATCAGTGTTTTTGTTTACTCTAGCCCATAAACTGTCAGAACAAAATGAACGAGGGATGAATAACTCTACATAAAGAAGTCTTGGGAAGCAGCACACTGCATTTTCCCTCTCATAAAGCATTACGGTAATGGATTCCTTAAAATAGAGAAACACAGAAAAGCCAGCTGCAGAATGTTATTACATTTCATTCCTGAAAGTGAACATCACATAACTCAGTTTTGAACAAGCAAAAAATGCATAAGGTTTCTGAAATGAACGGAGAAAGGAAAACATTTCAGAAGCTTTGTCGAGAGCTTATTAGTTTTCTATTGGACCAACATGTACAGTATATGTGCTTTTTCCAATCAGAGGGCAGGCGCTGTATTTCATTAAAATTGAACATTGTTGTCAACATGGATCTTTTTATCGTTTATTTATTTAGGAATACCTTAACAGGAATGAGTTACCTGCCAACATGCTGGTCACATTTGCACATGAAAAACATAGCCAGTCCCTTGCCATATTTATTTATATTCTCTATTACATGCACTGGCGAAATTTATCAAAGGTATGTGTACCTCAATAATGCAATAAATCAAGCAAAGCACTTCCTATAAATGGCTGGTGAATATAAACATGCTTTATGGGTTACAATAGCCTATAGCTAGGTTGGGAATAATTCCCAAATCGTATATTTGAACTATATAATATAAATGTAATTCAGTCCAAGAAAGCCAAGATAACGGTATATACGGGATACATTTGAGCTGTTTATTTCAGGTATTATTACAGGCACTTATCATGCTGTCTGATGAGACTGGCTGAAATAAACAGGTTAACATGGATCCTGACTGATGAGGAAGGGCAATTTTGAACAACAAGTGTGACAAATGAACCAGAAAACGAAGAGGAAAAGCAAGAGATTCAGAAACTCCAGGGATGACCTATCCATGGTTTTGCAACACGGATTTGTTGTTTCAGAGATGTCACTGTCATTTTTTCCCATTAAACTACTTGATACATAATTTCACTGATTATGATGCATGAATGCAAGCAAGCAAGTACGTACTTCAAGTATGTAAGCTCCCAATAATATCTCCAGCCCTCGAGAACTTAGGCAACCGATCTCTTTCCCCAGAGGAGATCTCCATAGGAGACTTTTTATGCAAATGAAGAGAAGAAGATGGAAAGCCCCTTTCGTTGGATATGTGTGAGACAGTGTAAAATCCTTGCTTATTAAAAGCCGGTATCTGTACTGTCTATGAGACAGAAGCTGCCACATCTTGATTTGAGTGGCATTCGTGAGCAGCAATTAAATGTGCGGCTCTGAGCCAGGGGTCTAAACTCCGGAGCCACAGGCAGACATGCTGCACTATACTCCCTTTCTGTGAAATATGGCTCACACCCTGGGCACCCGCTGATTTACTCTTCAAATCACACATTTTTTATTTTTACAAAATGAAGGTAATGGAGGATACATTTGGCCATTTAGATTTTCCGCCAGTTATGTTAAAGTTCTGTGAGTCTTTCTTGAGAGTGCGATTTGCAATATACTGTATCTTCATATCTTAAAATATCTTAACCGAAAACATTACACGTCCTGCATTATCATGACATTTACGATCGAAACTTATATATTCATGATTATTGCGAAAATGTACTGCTTTTGGTTTGATAGTGTTGTTTTGCCTTTGTTCCTGTGTGTGCTGCATGTGGTGATAAATCAGACACATTACCTGAACATTTATTTCCGTGGCTCCTTGGCTACGCGCCCTTGGGCTTCGTGGTTATCGTCACTTGGGCTGGATTATGGTCTCATTCGGTGGCCGCCTTGGGGTCTGCTATCTGGGCCGGCTGGTGCTTTTGACAATTCATTATTTATGGTCTTGTCTAAAATTGTGTTCTGCCACCTGAACTATTAAATCTTCTTGTGAGTTTTTGGAAACGTGTTGCTTGGGATTGTTTTCAATGGGAATGGCGAGTTTTTGGTTTGAGCGCGGTTTGTTTCACGCGCATCGTCCGCGTTGAAATGGTCAACCACGCTCGGAATGTAAATCCTGGTGCAAAGTGGTCAAATTAAAGGCATGTATATTGATGATGGGATACATCAGTTAACATAATCTTAACCCCTGAAGTCAGGTTGGGTCTATCTACGTTCATTAGGTTTTTCTATGGGACAATTCTTAAACTTTAGCATAAACTTTATGCCTAAAAAGACATAGCAACATTTTATTTTGCAATGAATAAGTATTACAGAAGACTCAACATTTGGAGACCTTGGAACCATTCACTCCACAATAGAGGCATGTTCAATGATGGACCGTTTTTTATTGGTGAGCATCTAAAAACGTGTGAGTGTATCTACATATTTTTGTGTGTTTTTGTGCGCATGTGTGTGTGTGTGTTTGTGTGTGTGTGTGTGTGCCTGTGTCTAAGACTTCTCCACAGATAAACGTCTAACGATACCTCCTAATTTCTTGTTGTCCAAATTTGCAGAGATAATTATATTTTCAGGCCTGTCCAATGACTGAAACATCCTCAATCAGCAGTCCTGGCCTCTTTTCAGGAACACGTTGTGTTTTCCGCTGCTTCATTTCATTCCGCAGCCCGCCGTCACAGCTGTGGATTCCTCCACCGCACCGGAGGAGGAACAGCAGGTTCTCTCCCGCCGCAGGCTGTCCATTGGCCCAAAGTCACTTCCACGCCATGTGACTGGGATAGCCCCGGCACGCGAATCCATCACTCCACGCCACGGGCAAGCCGACCCGTTCAAAACGCGGTCAACTCTATTTCAATTCGGCATTTCAACATTTGAAAAGTTCCCATTGTGCTCTGTGGGTATTTACAAATTGATTGCATTTTAATTCACTTGCTGAGGCCGTGTGAATTGAAATGAAATAGACCCCAATCCTGCAGCCGGTCACAGTGACGTTCCGTATGAGGTCAGGGGTCAGGGCACACATCACTGTTCTCTGAATGTCTAACGAGTGTAGATAAATAGATTGGATATGTGATGAAACGTCAATAGGTCTAAATTTAGACAATGCATTTTAGACACTGGTCCAAAAAATATGAACTTATGTTTTAGTCCGATCATAATCTATACATAGGGAATCGCTAACACATTGGAAGGCTTGCGGCCTGTTTGTAAATAATCTTTCTCAAGGGAACCTCCGCCAAAGAACAGATATATGTATATTATTATAGCATACGTAGTAAGGTTTATGACTGACAAACATTATGTAAAGAAACACAGCTTGAAAATTTGAGATCTGTGCTATCATACCCTTTATTGCCACATCATTCTGAAGACTGTGAGAACAGCTTTGAGTGAATGTTCAATAAGGACTTGATCCCATTTTATATTGCTGAACATCTAAATACGTGTGTGTGTGTGTGTGTGTGTGTATGCATGTATGAAAGTATTTGTGCAAATGTATTTGTTTGCAGCTGTATTGCTGCCCTTCGCTGTAAGGCAGAATTGACCAAAGACCTTCCTTTTCAATATCTCATCTCCTGTGCACTCTTCATATAAAACCTGACAAGATCGGAGATGGCAGCACGCTCTTTACACTCTGCCGTTTTTTTCTCTCTGACCCGCGGTGTCTTTATTGCTCAAGACAAATCCAAACACATCTCGGGCATGCCCTCTGTCTGAAAAAATACATGTTTCAAATCTCCCCATACTGATCCACCACTAGGTTGAAATGTGTTCAATAAACATGCACTGAATGAGAGGATTTGACATTTATAATGTAATAAAAGGACCGTGTGTGGACAGGAAATAGGTATTTACAATCCACTTAACACCGAGATTAGGATGTATTGAGTTGCACAACAAGGTTGACGTTTGCAGACCAAGAGGAAAAATTAAATGCCTATTACAAAACATTTGGTCAGATACTAGCCGGCTTGCTGGATTACTTTTCTCAAGAGAAGGTTAGGAATCTTCATTCCCTGGGAAGGAGGTGTATTTATTTCTTAATAATATGCACCTATATTAACAATTACAACAATGTCAAATCTTGTATTTTTGATATTAATAAAATAAAGTATGCATTTTGCATCTAATATTCCATTTAATTGAAAACGTTTCCATGACCCATATTTTTCAGAAATTGGTAACTCATTAATAACACCATATATGTCCTGTCTTACTGTATGGAAGTTTGTTACTTCTGCTTATACAACATCAGTTGCAATCTCTTTTCTAAATTGCTTATTCCAGGCTGCAGGGGGCTGGAGCCTTTCCCAGCATGCAGTGGTCGAGAGGTAAAAATACACCCTGGACAGGCTGCTAATCCATCACGGAGCCCACATTCCATTCACTCACACACTCATACCCACGGGCAAGTTAGGGTCTCCAATTAGCCTTCTGCATGCACTGACTGTGGGGGGAAACTGGAACATCCGGCAGGAAACTCCACACAGACACGGAGAACATGCAAACTCCACACAGACATGGAGAACATGCAAACTCCACACAGACATGGGGAGAACATGCAAACTCCACACAGACACTGGGAGAGTATGCAAACTCCACACAGACACAGGGAGAGTATGCAAACTCCATACAGACACAGGGAGAGTATGCAAACTCCACACAGACATGGAGAACATGCAAACTCCACACAGACACGGGGAGAACATGCAAACTCCACACAGACATGGAGAACATGCAAAATCCACACATACACGGAGAGAACGTGCAAACTCCACACAGACACAGGGAGAGTATGCAAACTCCACACAGACATGGAGAACATGCAAACTCCAGACAGACACGGGGAGAACATGCAAACTCCACACAGACACAGGGAGAGTATGGAAACTCCACACATACACAGGGAGAGTATGCAAACTCCACACAGACATGGAGAACATGCAAACTCCACACAGACACGGGGAGAACATGCAAACTCCACACAGACACAGGGAGAGTATGCAAACTCCACACAGACACAGGGAGAGTATGCAAACTCCACACAGACACAGGGAGAGCATGCAAAATCCACACAGACACAGGGAGAGTATGCAAACTCCACACAGACATGGAGAACATGCAAACTCCACACAGACACAGGGAGAACATGCAAAATCCACACAGACACAGGGAGAGCATGCAAACTCCACACAGACACAGAGAGAGTATGCAAACTCCACACAGACACAGGGAGAGTATGCAAACTCCACACAGACATGTGGAGAACATGCAGACTCCATACAGACACAGGGAGAGTATGCAAAGTCCACACAGACACGGGGAGAACATGCAGACTCCACACAGACACAGGGAGAGCATGCAAACTCCACACAGACATGGGGAGAACATACAGACTCCACACAGACACAGGGAGAGCATGCAAACTCCACACAGACACAGGGAGAGTATGCAAACTCCACACAGACACAGGGAGAGTATGCAAACTCCACACAGACACAGGGAGAGTATGCAAACTCCACACAGACATGGGGAGAACATGCAGACTCCACACAGACACAGGGAGAGTATGCAAACTCCACACAGACACAGGGAGAGTATGCAAACTCCACACAGACATGGGGAGAACATGCAGACTCCACACAGAGTGGCATTTGGTCGGGATTCAAACCCAGGAGCTTCTTGGTGTCACTAACCTGCTGGCCCATTCAAAGTATTAAAATGATTGTGTTCATAGGAGACAATAGAATGATCACTTGAAACTATAACGTTAGTATGTGAATCCTGAAATGATGACATGAAGATGTAATGATTTTGATACCCAGTCTTCTTCATGGCACAAGTTGTAGATTTTTAGTTTTACTTTCCTCTTTGTTTGAGACATTATAATGTAGACCGAGAGCCTCAAGTGAAAACAAAGAGAACTATAGGCTAGGTATCAATATTTATGTACGAAAATGATCATATTCTAAAGTGACCCTTTGAAGTATAAAGTGATAGTTTCATCTTGTATGACTGTACTGATCATCATGCTATAATATGGTATATAGGGTATGAAAGTTACCAAGACATAACATGATCTTTTCATATAAAAATGTGATTATATTTAATTATTTGATGTTTGTGTAATGATTGTCATGATCTAATCTTAATTATTTTTTGAGTGGCAGCAAGGACATCATTTCAGATTTACTTAACATTAAATGGGGAAATACCTTCTGGAAAAATCTATATACAGTACTGTAGCTACTTTTCCACAAATGGATTAGCATTGTGAATCCTGCTTTGACTGTTCTGGAACAGGACCATGAAAGTGCCTCTGGCCAGCACTGGCCAACAGTCAATATAACTGCAAAGCGCAGCACAGTTAGTATTCTATGTCTTCAGCTCTTACGAAACATTTTAAATCGCTTTCAGAGACAGATGAATGCATTCTTTCAGTAATTACTAAGTGAAGCCAGTACATTGTGGACTGACAGATTATGAATATGTGGGTAGCCTACCATTTCTCATCGGCTGATTCCACCTGGCTAAATGAGATTTAAATAACTTGCATTGGGTGTTTGTGTAATGTATGTGGATATAAACCTGCCTGTGTGCAGGTTACAAATGAGCAGCCATCAGAGTCTATTATGTCTTATTTCTTCCCCAAACACAGACTCACCACAGCCTGTTACCGCATTCCTGTACACAGATGTGCAGTTAACTATTGCAGTCAGCGCCATTTTTCATGGTACTGCGTAGTTCAGCGGTGCAAGCATTTCACTAGCATTTGCCATGTGAGTGAACACGAATAAAGATATTATAGGCACACCTGGGCATATTTTTTTCTACTGCTTTTTTGATGGGATGTTTTAGTTCAGCAAAGCTGAAAGTCCGGGTGAATTAGTGTCTGTAAAGGTAGACCTACCAGTCCAGTAGAGACAATGCAAGCTCCACATCTGTCTTCAACCCCACTCTTATCCAAGCTCTTATCACCTTCAGAATTTTGCTCCTATGTTTATTCTAGTTTTAGAGTGAGCTCTACTGAATTTGATTAAAGGATGACCATTCCCTAATATCTCTCTAAAAAGGTTAGTTACTGCTGCTTTAAGTTCCTTTAATTATTTAATTAACTTATTTATTTTAAAGATCAGAAGGATAAGGTTATTACCTCAAAGTAACCAAAATATCAATTATCTGCGCATGAAGATGCAAGGCAGTTACATTTTCGAATGAAATAAACCGACTGAATTCAGCCTCGCAACCATTGTGCAAACATTCTACAGAGGTCAAGGAAGGAAGCATCTTAGCCTTGCAACATACTGTATGATCATTTCAAATAGTACAGCGCATAAGTGAGATCAACAGTGATGAGATCAGTGTTCCGTTGTACTTTGATCAATTCTGCCACCTGAACTTCAATTAATTTGCTAAAAATACCTTGCTCCTCTTCTTTGCAAAAAAAGTACCTTGAGATAAAAGCACACTTCTTTGAAGTGTATGCATTTTAAGAACCTTCCTCTCTTTACTGTGTCCTGTGTAAGCAGCTCTGATCACTTGCTGGAGAATTGCTCTAAATCCAGGACCGTTTGCTTTGGGTAGAATGCGGTGACTCATTTGCACAGGGCTGATATGTTCAGTTAAATTAAATATAATTTATGCCTGAGCAGCCAGAAGTTTTCTCACTGGCAACTTTGAAAATGAGTGCCGGTAGTACTGCTCGGTGTCAACAGCTGACTGTATTTTCATCTGAACATGCGTGAACAGCTGTTGTGCTTTGAGATTTGTGGAAAAACATTTTTTCTTGTTGAGACTTTTTCTGCTCTGTCTGGCAGTAAATGAACACTGCCAATTTGAAATTAAGTCGTGCATATAAAATGCATTTCAGGTGAAGCCTTACTTTCATCAATGGCAACCCAGAGTATAAACAAGAACATGCTGAAATGTACTGAATTTAAACTTTGCCAGTAGCTGTAGTTATGTCAATATACAGTAATAACGTGAATTGCAAACCCTTAAGGAATGCCTGAGTTATGCTTTGTCTTTTCAAACATTTATATGGAACGGTATGTAGTTGGCCTAGTTATTTTTTCTCCAATGAATCAGATCTGCAATTTTAGCATCCCCAGCCACAGAGGAATGGGCCAGTGTTTGTTGTTGAGTATAATTAGCCAGACGTGCTGTTGAGCTCAATCTGATTAAAATGACTATTTTGCCTACACTGAGCCAGGTGATAATTACACAATTTAAAATATTCTGAACTGGTTTAGGGCCAGCTTCTGGTACTTGTGCGTGTTTTGGAGAAGGATAAAGGGCATGGGAGTGTGCATAGAGGTGCGATTCTCTTGTTCAACTGATGTCACCCTGCCTGTTTTTCCTACTCGGCCAGTGACAGTGTAGGGTCCGTATTGTCTGTACTTATACAAAGCCCTTTTCTCGCACAAATCAGCCTTGAATGGACATATTTATTTTTCATATTCAGAAAAATTGAAAAAGCGTCTCAAAGTGGGTCAAAAAACCTACTCTGAAAGCTTTGAAAGGAAAATAAGTGTGACACCACCAGCCCGGATATATAAATTGCAATATAAAAGCTCTCTTTCATTTTAAAAGAGAAAAAAAAATTTCCCCGCGTGACGAAATGAAAGATAGCAGGGCGGCGTCTCCCGCGTGATGTTTTGACAGCGCACTCATCAATCAGCGCTTGTTTCTGCGATGGGACAGTGTCTGTCACCGCGGGGAGGCCTGGCACCGTGCGCAGCCTGTCTTTAGCGCTCGGTCCCCGCTCCACACGCCAGCCCGCGAGGCGGGAAGGGGACTGGATATAAAACTTACAAAACAGCAGAAGGCCGTTTTATTTCACGGTGCGTCTCGCCCTGCCCTGCGCTCGCTCTGTCTCTCGCTCGCCTCACGACCCGCACAGAGGGTCCTATCCTTTTTTTTTTTTATATATATTTTTTATCTGATTTTTTCCCTTTTTCTCCAAATTTGGTAGCCAATTGGACCCCGTCTGATTCAATTAGAGCTAGTATTAGATACACCGCCCACACCCCGTCCCTCGGCGGCCAACGGGAGAGCGACACGCCTTCTTCAAGCCGTCTCGCCTCCCAAGCTCTAACCGTGATTCCGAGGCGCCCGAGGTGCTTGTTTTTGGTGCGGCGATCTACTAACCCTGCCAAGTCCCTCCCTCTGGAGCAGGGAGCCAATTATTGCTGCTCCACGTGAGCCGGCCAAACTTGGCTTTTTGGCAGGACCGAGAATGGAACCCCGGTCCAGAGGGTCCTATCCTATTCATTTTCCTGACGCTCGGAAAACTCACACATTCCCCCCCAAAAAAGTCTCAGAAATATCCCGCGAGGAGGCCTCGCCATGGCATTTTCGGGGGACGCGATGAGGAAGCGGTTCAGACTTGGTAGCTGGCAATAGCCCAGTTTAATTTGCCCCGTACTGGATGTGAACTGTCTGAGACGTGGATTTGACAGCAGCCTTTTTTTCCGAGAGAATGGTGTCAGACCGTGGAGAGGTTTATCCTTCGGTTTACACCGCTCTCTTATTGAAATTTCTGGTTGTCTTGCACTGCGCTGAGCTTTCCGCAGACACTTTAAACCCTTAAGTGAACCCTTAGCATTTGCATGTGAAATCTCCTTCAAGCTGGAATATATAATCATATGCACTGGATCAAGTGTAAATGTGGTTTTTCTATTCTTATTTTATTCCCCTCACATTGGCAGTTTTATCCACATTTCTTGCTTTATTTCTTCACATAGTTTTTTTTTTTATAACCCGATAAATCAATACCCAGTCTTGGAAAGTTCTGCTGGACATTAACAACCACCCCATTAATAAACTTTTAAAAACAAGCCAGAGGTATTTTAAAACACAATTTTTTAACTGTTGCCATATTCTTCAATATTCCATAGCCATTTTGTTACATACTTTTTGTGTGCCTGTACAAAGCAGAAAATAAAGCTGGTCAGCTCTAATCTGTAATTGGACATTTAGTGAATGCAGACTGGAGATGCTTTCATCAGAATTCATGTGGCTTTAATACTGGTTTAATACTGAGAAATAAATATTGCATTTTAGATTTGGGGAAGGGCAACCAATAGCATGTAATAAGAAGACTTGAAATACTGCTAGTTTGTTACTGAAAGAGACTAAGTTACAACATCATGTCCATCGGTAGTGCTCTCTCATGTACAACTGGGAAGTTTTTCTCAGATGAGCAGGTTGGCCTTTGCATGACATTCAAGACATGTCATCACTACCTAGCAATACTGGTATGCAGAAAGCAAATACATGTTTGTACATTTACAGTGAAAGATGGCTGTGTGAAAGATGGAAAAGATAATAAATATTTCAACGTGTACTGTATTCCCTGGAAGACTACTGTAAGTTTCTATTCACTGTTATTTTCTGTTCTCTAGTATAAGTCAACAACTGGAACATTTGATTCAGAATTGATTTATGCTAATGAGCAAAACAGAAAGCATTGTGTATCCATAATATGATTAATGCTACAGATACTAATGTTAACTTTTTTCTTGAAATGTAATATAAATATTTAACATGAATGTGATACATGTATAATAAGGATGTTTTTTTTTACACCAAACATTACAAATATGCCTTTGGTAATAGGTTAAATGCAAGATAAGATACAATATACTTGTAAAATGATATTATGGTATTAATCATAAAAGCTTCGCATGGTGAGCTTACACTGTTTCATTAAAGGTCTGGTGCAACACTGATAAATTACTTTGCAGCATAAGAAAACAGCAGTAGGTTCTCGCAATCACCCGAATGCAGATCCAGTTTTCATAGTTTGAAAATAATGAGGAACGTTCGCTAATGATAAGCAAACCCTATGCGTCATGATATTTGTGCATTCATGTTTTCAGATAAAATAATTGTGCAGATGTGGATATCTATAATATTTGTTTGCATACAACTGATAAGCTTGGAGACTGAAGGAAGTATTCTTGAGTTGTCGCTGCATTAGAAATGCACTGGCTCATTAATCAGAAGACGACTCAGTGATCATAATAAAGTTATTCGGAAATTAAAATGCAGTGTTCTTTCAGAAGAAGAGAACAATGCCTTTGCGATATTGATGTTTTGGGAACTGGGCGAAGTCAGCGGCACTCTGTCGTCGTCCATCTGGACCGTTCACAGCCAGAGCGTTCAGACCTGGCAAACGCTACGGCCAAACGTAGGCCGCCAGCAACCGGCCAAGATCTGGAAGTCCACGATTCCACCAGGCCACGCCAAGAAAAGACACTGCCCTGCTCCATTGTCAGGATAAGGACTAGGCTGACCGCCATTTTGGTGACAAAGGTCAATGGGCAAGAAACCCGCCCAAATGATCAAATATCATAATAACGCAAGTTCGATATACTTTCTGAATTGGACCGCGCGTGCCCTGTAATTTTTTAAAGAAACCACCGTGCAGCTACGTGTTTAATTCACTGGTGCTCCTGCCCACGCTCCCTTCTGCTCGGCTAGGTCGACATCCCTCTGTCTTTGAGTCTCTGCATCAGTCTGACACTAAATGGAGGCGATTTGTGGAAGCATGAATGTGCGCACAGTTTCAACACCTGTCACAAGTCTGCTATTTTAAATAAGTGCATTGATGCAAGCGGTTATATAAGCAAGAGTGTGAAGTTTTAAACTTTATGAGAACTTATCTACTTAACACTAGGCAACATAATATGAAATTGATGAAGTGGCTCTATTTCTTTTCTATACAGTACTAGTGGCCTTACAAATGTATTGAATGTATTGACCATGCTTAGTCACTGACAGGCCAACCCCCCCCCCAAAAAAAATTGCGTAGGTTACCTTTTCTCACTTCCATCTTATAAGTGGGATGATAAGAACCTCAGTGAACTGATACACATCCAGCCTATTTTTAGGCCTAACAGAGTAACACCAAACAAACAAACCTGAAGGAGTCCTAAGATTTTTCTGGAAAACACTGTGAAACTGTGAGTTCCAAAAATTGTGTCACTTAGATCACGTCTTCCCCATTCCGACATTTGGGCCGAAAAACAGCTGAACCTCCTGACCATCTTTTATGCATTTAGTTGCTGCCACATGATTGGCTGATTCAATATTTGCAATAAAGTGCTCACTGAGTGAACATTTTCTAAACATTTAGCCACGTCCAGATTAAGGAATGGCAGGTATATTTCCAGCTTTACCACCACAGTCTGCTCATTGAGAGAATTATCCTCCCTCTATTCCCAGAGGATTATGGGTGATATAATAAAAATCTCTTTAATGAAATGAAGAAAAAATAATACATATTAATTATCATGAATTGAAATGAATAAAAAAAGAAAAGAAAAGCCCTAAAAACACATCATGAACATGGAAGTAGTAGAAGAAGTCGAAAGATCGTGATAGAAGGAAGTTCTCAGACCGAGTTCCGGAGTTGTTGGTGGTATAATACATTTATTTGGACTATGGACAGCAAGGAGGAAGATTTAGAGAGGGGGATAGAATCTTCTCAAGGACAGGACAGTACTTTGTCATCTTCCACCTCTTCCCTGGACTATTTGTTGAAGATGTGATTAGAGACCTTCATCCTGCCCTGGGGCCCACACAGCACTGGTGATGGGTCAGTGACTGTGTTTAATAATCTATTGAAAGAGATCTTTGTCTGATAACCCATTGACATAAGTGTTTGTATATTCATCTATATGTATCTGACAGATGAGTTGCATTTGTTATGAAGAGACCAACACTTAGTTGTGTTACCTAGGCTTCAATTACAAAATAATCATTTAAGAATGACATGCTCAAAATCAGTCGCAATGACCCCAAAATGTATTTTGTAATTAAAGAGGAGAATGTAAGATTGTTGTGTATAACTTATCTTACTGTATCTAATGGCCATATGACTGATTATGATAGAACAGGTCCCATTCATGAGCACTTACATACATATAGCACAAGTCTTCCCCTACTTCTGGAAAGGGACTCACAGTAACGATGAATGTCAAAAGCTGAAAGATCAGAAAACTTTCCAAAGGCTTAGCCATGTAGCAGCAGCCAATAAACAAACCAAACACACAAACAAACAAAGGAGAATCAATACTCAGGGTCTCCCCTACTGTAAATGTAACTGAGATCCAAGACAACAGCTCTACCCCAAAAGTCCAATTAAATAGTTGTGACATATTTTTATCTGATTACCAGTAGTATCTCCAGCTGCATTATTATTTTTTTTACAGTAGTTTCATATTTGCCTCTCTGAAGCCTCTTGCGGTGGACAAATGAACTGGTTCCCTGATTCAATATTTCAGTACAACTGAACAACTAATTGAAATATCATTCAGACTATATCATATCTCTTCTTATAACCAATGCTTAGCTTAAAATGAGCAATGTAACTGATGCCAAAGAGAGTTTCAGTAGTATGCCAGAAGCTTAATACATTTATTAAAGTATGTATTACATTAGTTAGTATAAGTTAATTACCTCAGGTTTTTATCTATAGTAATTATAGTGAATGGACACCTTCTTTGTGAATTATAATTATTTTAAAAAAGAAAACATACTGTATATAAAGCACATTAATGATATTTTTTAAATAAATGACCAATTTTTAAATATATGTTGTCAGTCGTTGAGTCCCAATATCCATGTTTTTTTCCCAGCAATTACAGACAGAAGGCACTGTAGCATAGTTATGATACAGTGTGCATCCTCTATTTTTGGAGGCCCTATTTTCATGGTGTAAAGAAAGCAAACACAATGGATCAAATCCTTGTATTTTTAGTGTTTGTGCTGAATCGGTTGAACAGACGCTACATTCGTTTTTTAGGGGTGTTGGTTAGAGCAAATACCTAGCACAGTCGTATTTTAATGGTAAGAGTAATCTCACGTGAAACACTGGCTTTCACACAAGCAAAAATATGTGCCTGTAATACTGTGTAGGCTGTCATTTTGGAAAAAATTAAGATTAATTTAATACACAAGTACATACACATCAAGTAAATACACACATTCGCAGTAGCACCATAAATTAAAATTATATTTTGTTTTTACAATATTCTTGGGAGCGAACTAATAATCAAATAATATAATCAAATAATATAATTAGGAACATTTTTACCTTATTACACCTACTTATTCATGCGATTATCGAATCAGCCAATTGTGTCATCGTCATTATTGGCTCACAACATATAGAGAGGATAATCCAGGTCAAGTTCATTTACAGTCACACCTGAGTGAAATGCACCACGCCAATAATGCCTGATATGTATAACTCTGCATAATAACTTGTACAGTAAGTGTAAGATACAGATCGCTGATGGAAGGTGACTGAAAGCCTACATTAAACTTTATGTAACATCGACAGCAAGTTTCTCTGCGGGAAAATACTCTCACTTCCTTTAGAAACCATCAACCAAAATCTAAAATCCTCTTTTTACTGCTGTGCCACTGTGCCTGGTGACTGCATAATCTCCACACCTCGATCTTCAAATCTGACTCTGAATGACAGTTTAAGAACGCTCATAGTACTCAAATAGGTAGGAATCAAAGGCTGAGGAATAAGCATAACGCCAAGTCATGCTGTAGGCATTCCCATCCTGAAGCAGTACATATCTCCTATGGATTTCCTGTTACTTGCAATCTAAGTTATTTAGCCACGAATGGTATGAAAAAGAGAGGGTTTAGGGAAACAATAACAAACAAATGCACACAGGAAAAGGCAATTGATTGCGCAACATGAACCATTGGTCTTTTACCTTTGTGTGCAGAACCATTCAAACACATCGTAGAGTGCTTAACAGTGCATGCTTTCAGGGGCACTCCTGGTCTCCCTCTGTATTTTTGATAACCTTTTCAATTTGCTTTCAAAGATTAGTATGGCTCAAGTAATTATATCATCTGTGTTTCTGGCTGCTACATGTGCTCATTCCTTAAACATTTCCAAATTTTACTCCGATCTGCTCAGCAACAGTAAAAGGCGGAACACAATATAAGTACCAGAAAAACAACAACAATAACCACAACAATAATAATGATTATAATCATAAAAGAACGTAAATACACACATGCTCATATTTGCATGTGCGCACAGATAACATGAGCATCTAAAATACACATTTCAACCATGCATATTTAACATATTAATTTAACACTATTAGTATGTGTCATGTCCTTTCCGTGTTATCATTAATGTTCTACTATCTATGCAAATTGAGTTTCTTTAATTTACTTGAGTCTTGCATCTCTCAAAGCATTATTTTGATTAAAATAGTTTTCCTGGGCTGCACACCTACTTATTCATGCAATTCTCTAATCAGCCAATCGTGTGACAGCAGTGCAATGCATAAAATCATGCAGATACGGGTCAGGAGCTTCAGGCAATGTTCACATCAACCATCGGAATGGGGAAAAGGTTTTTGATTGAAGTGCCTTTGAACGTGGAGTGATTGTTGGTGCCTGACGGAGTGGTTTGAGTATCTCAGAAACCGCTGATTTTTAAAGCAAAACAGTCTCAACTACTCAGAGTGGTGTGAATAACAAAAAACATTCAGTGAGAAACGTCTCGTTAATGAGCGAGGTCAGTGGAGAAGGACCAGACTGGTCAAAGCTGACAGGAAGGTGATAGTAGTGCAAATAACCACACATTACAACAGTGGTATGCAGAAGAGCATCTCTGAACACACAACATGTAAAACCTATAAGTGCATAGGTTACAGCAGCAGAAGACTTAAAGGTGCAATAGGTAAGTTTTTTGTGTTAAAACATTGTCACAAGACCATTGAAAATCCCTTCCTATCATTGAAAAAGGCTCACTGACATGTTGACTCACCCTCTACTTGTGTTTATAGTCCTTACATTCGGGTTTCAAAATATGCAGTTGACGACCCAACACTCCAAAACATTGTATAACTGTACAATAATCCAAGCTCATTGGTTGAAAATTGGTTCTAATTGCCACAGCCAATGGCGTTTCAATGTCCACACGTTCACAGAGAAGGGGTGGGATAAACAGTGTCGTGATTTGAAGATTTTTGTTGCTGCAATTCCTCTCTTGACTGTTAGAAGTCCGAAATTACATATTGTACCTTTAATAAGTCAGAAAAAGCGTAATAAATACCTAATAAAGTGCTCAGTGAGTGTGTATGTGTATTTCAGTAGGCGTGCAATTACCAATACACCTTCTCCTCTCCACCTTCTCCTCCTCTCCTCCATACCCAGAGAAGATGAACAGATAAGCTCTTTAATTGTGCCTTTGGATTGTGAACATGTCTTCACACAGGCCTCGAAACCTACAATATGTCAAGGCAGCCTACAGTATGTATATATCAAACCTTGGCAGGCGGCATTACAATTAGCTGGCGCTTCTCAGAACAGGGTATCTTATAGGGTTGCCTAATAGACCTCTCATTAAGCCCACAGTCTTGATTCATGGGACCTCTTTCACAGCCTGACTATAGAGACATATTATAGCCATCCCCCAAACCCTTAGACCTTTTGTAACTGGGAGTGATGGTGTTTGTTTGGTTTAAATTTAGCCTGGGGAACATCATTCCGGCTTATCTCTCTGGCGGGGCAGAGAGATGTGTTTCGTGCACACACATGCAGAGGAGTGAAATCAGCTGAGAAGGAGCTCCTTTGCTTTTTTGTGTTCCTCCCCTTCAATCCCAATCCCCTCATCATCTCATTTCCCAGCCCCAGCTGAAGAGTCGCGAAATGCGCCTCTATAACAGGATATAATTCAGGCTTCAGAACCAAATTAAGTTTCACTCAGTGTAAGGATGAACCCATTAATGCTCACAAGGGCATGAAAAGATGCTTTAATTATTCCGCGATTTGAAAAGAGAGAAAGGAAGGTTTTATTCTGACGCCAGACAAATCAGAAGAAAAAAAAAAAACTGCCTGCTAATTTCTTCTTCATCGCTTAAGAATACACACACATTATTACCACGGAAACAGCTGGAGTTTCTGCGCATCTGCTAATTATTATCGAAAGGATTAATCGTGTTTCATCATTTTTGAATGAACAGGATAAACCACGATCATAATGCATTTTTTAATTATGCAATTCAATTATCCTCTTCAGGCTGGCCGTCATAAAATGTCTCTAAAAAAACAGCTTTTTGAAAAGCTCGAGACCTCTCGTGGGCCCTCAGGAACAGTAGGTGTAGGTAAAGATGCAGTGTCTTCAGTACTGCTGAAGTAACGTCAGCTAATCCAATGAGACACAGGAGGCCCATCTGGTGAAACGCCCGCACTGAGCAGCATTTTGGTGTCCAGTGCAGAATCAGGTCCTGACAACAGTCGCCATGAATCTACAGGGCAACAAACATCAGGCCATGGTGTTGCCCGGGGAGGGAGGGTTTTTACTGGTATTACTTCTCCCATCCTGAGAGCTCAGGAAGAAATTATAACCAGTTAGCCACTGTTTATATTTGGGGTTGTGTGGCAGCTGGGGGCACAGGAAATATTGCGTGAGGTGATATCGTGCAGGTTCGCTTCTGTTCATTAGATATTAATTGTAAAAGGCTTTTTGACCAGGGGTGCTCAAATATTTTGCACACTACTAGATAGAATTCTATTACATAATTTATACTAATCAATTAAAAGTAATTTTATATTTCAGATAGATTTATTTTTCTGCTGTACAGAAAAAGTTATGAAATGTGAAGTCAGAACTGACACACCTCACTGACATACACAACTTCACTGCTCTAAATGTACCAATTTAAACTAAAGCAAAAACTATTAAGATGCATAAATGCATAAACATTTTTTTTAAATCAACAGTTTTCGAAGAAGATAAGCTTTCATGAAACATAAAAGGCAATTCTTGCAAATGTACGGTTACCAAATATAAAGTTTTTTTTGTCTGTGAAGTAAGTTGGACAAGGCAATTTGCCTTTCTGTTTTTTTTTTTGCAGACCTGTCTAAATCACTTGAAATCTCATCTAATTCCAAGTCTAGTAGCTGCTGTTCACAACAATGCCAACTCATGGACATCATATGCCTCGGAGAAAGATCCAAATCACCACTTTTGAGTCTGATCTACGGCAATGTCTCTTCTCCCCTTATTATCAAAATTAATTGGAATATAAAGCCCATATGGCATCTATATAAATTGTGAGTGAGACATCAAAGAAGGCCTCCAGGAAATCCTGATTTAGTACACCATTATGAGATCTGACAGTTGCAGCAATAAATGTTGAAAATGTACAATGGCACGCAATGTATAGGAAATACTTCGAATTTCAGTCTAAGAAAATCCTCATTAAATACATTATTCTGCTGTGTGTGTGTGTGTGTGTGTGTGTAAACAATGCTAAGTACTACGCACAGAAGGCTCAATGAAGGATCTGTGCATAGTGGATGGGGCTTTCTGACTGTCCCCAAAAAGACAAAATAATGATTTCCATTGAGTACAGTGCATGCCCCATGCATAGCCAATATGCGTTCTTCGTGTAAGGTAGCAGCAGTGAGACCTACATATTTTATTTCCAAGTGTGTTGCTATTATAGGACATTAGGTGTGTTTTTAGGTATGTGAGTGCTGTTTCAATATAATTATCCATTGCAGATAGCTTGGATTGTTTTGCCTATACAAATAAATACATTTTTATTGTTTCCTCCCTTTTCACCCTGTTGTAGAGCTTGGGTGACCTAACTGCTCAGTAGCCTTTTTTGGGCGAAGTATAAGTGGTGCTAGCATCGCCCATGGAGGAAGGGTTTCACCTGATAACAGTGTGCGAGTGCACACCAGTGCCCCCCACTGGCCAGTTGAGGGCTCACGGTTCACCTCTGGAAGTCTGCGCTCTGCCAAATCCAGGGAAACTGCGATGAGCATCACAGCGTAGCAAAATAGGACAAAAGCACTCTTACATAAGCAAAGTATTTTGTAAATAGAGTGCAGTGGCTGTAAAGATGCCTCTTTCTGTTAAAATAATGTGGTAGATTGCCAGTTTAATAACTACCTGCGCTGTCAATCAGGGTGTTTCCCAGATACAGGTATCCAGCCGTCCAGTTGTAAATTGAATGTGAATTGTAAATGGAGGCGGTTGAAGCTCAGATTGAAATGGTTTGGTGTCCCTCCCTTCCTCAGTAAATTGAGCTATCTTCTGTTTGTAGTCTCACAACCATGCCAAAGTAAAATGGTTGAACCACAGGTGTCGAAATTAGATTTCTGAGGTATAAAATCTTTTTTTTTTCCTCCTGGAATGTAATGCATTTATATTTAAAATGCATGTGTCTTTGTGGATTGTTCTGCTATTTTGCTAAACTTGGTAGCAGAAAAAGAAGCCTGAGTCTGTGTTAAGAAAACAGACTCCATTATCCAAGGTCTTGTTGGAAAGGATTCTGCATAAATTTAGTTTGCTAGTTTCAACAAATTATTCATCTGAGATTGTGTAAGCAAGCAGTCGTTTTTGCAAAAATGGTGTTTGGATTTATAGAGCCTGACAAAATATCAGTACAGTATGAAATGTGATTTCAACATATTCTCAAGCTCAGACAGGTTCAAATAACCCATGAAATATCCACCATTTGTACTCATCCCCAAAACAAATAAGCAGTATATTAGTACCATATACCATTACTAAAAAGGCTTGAGATAATATTGATTGGCAAACTGATACTATCCATACATCCTTACATACGTACAATAGAGCTGAAGAATATATCTGTCCCTCTTCTCTGCGAATTGTGAACGGTGTTATATTATCAATTTTGCGTTGTAAATAATTACCCCAGAAGCAAAGCAGGAGACAATTTCTTCTCGAGGGCCAAAAGGATCCTAATGAATGCCCAGCCATGAATACTGAACTCCTAATCAAGAAGCAAGTTTACTCTGTATCAATTAGAACGTGTCCGATACCAAGCTTGGCAAGCACTGCAAATCAAGTGAATGCATGGAATCACGTGCAGTGCATGTGTTCTCAGTGAAATCCCGACTGATTTTGTCATTATGGCCAGTGTCAAATAAGTAACTCCTGTATTATTCAGGAGAACAGCTTCACTGTGCATCACTCGCCTGTCATTAGCAGACTCACACTCGCACTGGTCAATCGATCTGAGGCACAGCGGGCCACCTGCTTCTCCTCTCTCTCCATGTGGAGAAGCAATGCCCTAACCCCACCCTACGCCTATCACAGTTAGTTCCCATGACTGCGTCATTTAACGGTGTTTATTGTGACCTCTGGTTTATGAATGAGAACTGCCCCCCACACACACACATACACACATAGACACACACACGCTCCTTGATATGTGAAATTTAACTCTCTCGCCATCACAAATTAAACAGGACAAAACCATTTGGGTAGATAATTAAAAATGGTTGGAATCCCATTAACATCATCATTAGAAGTGATGTATATTTGAAGCGAGCCTCTTGTCTAGGTCCACTGCGCACTCTGTCTAGAAGTACCAAGCTGATTAATGTCTAGACCAGAACACCAATTATTTTTTCCCCTCGTCTTCTCCTTTCCACCAATGCACACCCAGTTTTCTAGTTTTTTTTTTTTTTTTGCTGCTGCTACTTAGTAGCTCCTGACATTAAATGATATGCTCAAGAAACTCGACAGGTTTCTTTCTCAAAAAAATAAATACAAAAATTGAGCTTTTACATTAAAGATGTCTGAGATTCTGAGATCTCTTCTGAAAGCTTCTCCACACACTTTATTTCTGAAGGGGTGGGGGTGGGGGGGGGTGGGGAGGATTAAGGAAAAAATTTGGACTGCACTCACAGTTTCCTTTGCCAAATCTGTTAAACATCAATATGTATTCTCAAACTCATCTCGACTGCTTCAACCCATCGCCAGACCGGAGTTTTGAAGCCAATCTTTTCTCCTGTCAATCTGCTTCTCACTCTCCAGAATCAATTCCTCCAAGGCAAGACCCCGTCGACTGCCGAGAGGCTCTCCTCACAATCGCCTGACACAGCGTGGCGGTCGGCGTGCGTTCGCGCGCTTGGCAGATGAACACATCGTGTCCCGGCCAGCTGTGGTGCTTCTGAGCCATTATAGCCCGTGGTTATAGAAAACCTGACAACGTGATGTAAATTTGGCGTAGCGGGGTATGGCACTGCCACTGCAAATGCATCTGGGACAGAGCAGGCAGGAGCCTGATGACTAACTCATTGGCGTTTCCCAGAGTCGGGAATTACAGGGTTTTATCTGACATTTTTTGACTTACTGAGAATGCACTTTCCTGTGTCTTTTGCAAAACAACAGATGAAACTGATATATAACCGCTCGTATATATTTGTAACTAGTGTAGGGAAAAAAAAGTAAAACAATGATTTGATATCGGACCTAAAAAAGCTACAGCTTGACATCTCAAAAATAAAGGACATATCTGCAGATCGATCTCTGAAATTACACGTGTCATGTTTTATCTACATTCCTTGCTTTGATAAAGGACTGTTGCGAAATGTAAGGGCAACACTATGTGTGGAAGCACAGAAGACAAGACTCCAGGTGTGACAAGTGCTACTAAATTTGAAATCTTGAAAACAATTCAAATGAAACCTTTCACCGTAGTATGGCTTCATCAGTCCCTGCTGCTGCTGAACTCCAGGAACTGTTCCCAGCTCTCACCATGTGACGCTTGGTTGCTCACAGAACCCCCCCAACACCCCCAAACCCCCCCCCCCCTTCCACCACCACCATTTAAAAACCTCCCTCCTCTTGTCGTGCCATAGATCTCCATTCCCTAAATTATTTTTCTCCTGCAGCATTACTGTTTCCATAGTGACTAAAGACCCACGTACATGGGAAGAACAACATAGAAAATGGAAATTACGTTGTGCCTGCACGGAACCTTGTGATCTCTGTACCTGAGGGATGGCAATTAAACTGAAGGAAAATGCGTAGTGGACCTTTCCATTCATCCAAATTATAGTTTCTAAGAAAAACGAGAGCAGAAGCAATTAAATCCCCATATTACATACTGTATGTTCATAACAGGATCTGGGTAGGTTGTGTCGGCATTTGCATGATGTTCTACATGTTGTCGATGTCCTTCCTATTATTATTAGTAGTGGGATTTTCACCAAACAAGAAGCTCCTAGCACAATTGTGTTTCTTTTGATTTTATAATTCCCGCGACAAACAGTCATGTACATGTAAACAAACGAAGCGGCTATTTCAGTCTCAAAGAGAATGAAAAATGACGGGTCGTTTTCCGGGTAATGTCTTTCAAGAATTAAAATCGCAATCCTTTCACAAACATCAGACTGTGATAAAGCAAGCACGGCGACAGCGATCCCCCATTACCGCTTATCTTCTGCTACTTCATTATCATTTCAATTGAAACGAACTGGCTGTTGTTCATTCATTACCGAAGCATACCTTGCATTGTGCATTTAATGACTGATGACCTCTTCGGCTAATGTGAGCGCGCAGGCAGCCATGCAAATAGGGCTGGCCTCCAGCGAAACTCTGGAAACGGGCACGGAGGGCTCTGCCTCTAAGCTGGAGATGGGATCGAGAGTCCCGGCCGCCATGTCCTGAACGGTGGGACAGGACCCGGGAGAACGCGGCTCCGTCCCCGGAGGAACTGACGAAGAGCGGGAGGGAGACGGGCGAACGAGCTCCTGGCACCCTGAGCGTTTCCCGCAAAGCCAACGAGAGACGAGTCACATTGTTATGCATGATTTGCGATGCATTGTAATTACTTTTTTTTTTTTTCCCGTTCAACTTTTCACACCTATTGCTTCTGTCCTCATCTCCGCCAAAGTGCCATTTTAGCACCCGGTATGTGCTGTGGAGGTGGAGATACAGTGCCTTTCAATGCCGCTTGGGACCAGTCTATTAACTGAGAACAATGGAAACGTGACAGTGGATTATAGTTGCCTCTTTGGGAGGTAGCTGGTTGGACTGAAAGCTGGGGAACAAGCCTCCATGACGTTTGTGCCACAGGGGTTCGGGTGGTGCCATCAACAGCCTTATCTCACTCTCAATCAGAAAGTTAAAACCCTGCTGGGGTCAAACACAGTACATTAAAGCATCTTTATCTCTGCTGCTGTATAATTAGGCTAATTCTACACATGAGGCTCTACCACATAGGCTTATTGTATACCGGGAGAAAAACAGAATCAATATTTTGTGGTAGACAATTTTCTCATCAGCACTGTGGAATGATCATATATATCCATTACATTTTAATAAGGTCCTACAAAACGTGCACATTTTGCACTTTATGTATCCGAAAGCTTTCATTAGGAATCCAACCCTGTCATTCAAACACATTGGAAACCATTTGCGGAAATGATACGTATACGTAATGCGTAACTGAACACAAAAAGAAGACCACTAGTGTATTTGAAAATTAACTAGCGTCTGTCTTAACAAGAAAAGAAATCAGCAAGCGTAATTTAAGCGGAGCTGTTCTCTGT
The DNA here is from genome assembly GCF_963514075.1 of Conger conger. Taxonomy (NCBI): domain Eukaryota; kingdom Metazoa; phylum Chordata; class Actinopteri; order Anguilliformes; family Congridae; genus Conger; species Conger conger. The sequence continues at coordinate 58,517,939 of NC_083764.1, read as the reverse complement.
CCGTGCAGTATTCAGGGAAGCCTCGCCAAGCAGTGCTCTGACTGAGTGCAAAGGTTTGCTGTATGCAAGCCCTGACCACTGCATCCATCTTGAGAGACTGACCAAAATCAATAGCAGAGATTCTTATCCTCCCTCCTTAAGGATTCAGGGCGAACTCCATGGCAGGGTTTAATTGATCAGGGTGTGATACCCACAAACAATTAACATTTCACAGAAAAGAGGAGCAGGGAATTTTAAGGCGAGGCTGACTTGATTGTGACAGATGTGGTTGTCAAACTGACGCACAGTCATATGAAGAGCACTGTGAGTATTATTTTGAAAATGCTTGCGGGGGTTGGGTTTTGGGTTCCTACATTATCTGTTTGTTTTGAGTAATGGTAGAAAGAAATTGCAGGGAAAAACATCACTGATTGTGAGCACATAAGTAAGTCAGAAAGAAGCACGAAAAGATCAAATAAAAACAAGCAACAATGATTTTTAAAAATATATTTTTGCATATTTTCATATATCTATGATGCTGGGATGGGTGGCACAGAAGCATAAGGGCCTACTACTCTATGTCTTGCACAGGGCCGGGTTCTAAGCTATTGGGGGCCCTAGGCAAAATGTCCTCTGGTGGTGCCCACTTGAGTTATATCCTACGCAGATGTTGGGGGGGACTTGCAATTGTGGGCCTGGGGCCCCCTCCAGACAGATGAGGCCTGAGGCAATCCGAATCTATGCCAAGAACCTCTGGTCTTGCAGAGTGCATCCGGCACCTTACGTGCTTCAACAGACCAGGAGGGCTCCAGCACCACGGACAGCATCAACATCACTCACAGGCTTGCTAGAAGCTGCAGCCCGTTGCTAATCATAGCAGTGGAAAGTTCAATTCAGTTCAATTGTATTGTATTTGTACAGCGCTTTTCACAGAAGACTGTCACAAGGACGCTTTACAGACAAACAACTAGGCCTGTAGTGTAGTGGTTGAGGTACATGACTAGGACCCGCAAGGTCGGTCTAGCCACAATAAGATCCGCACAGCCGTTGGGCCCTTCTCTCCTGCTTAGTCTAATCAACTGTACATCACTCTGGATAAGAGCGTCTGCCAAATGCCATTAATGCAATGTAATGTAATGACTCCCTTATGGGGAGAAAAACCCTCAGTGGCAAGAAAGTTTGATGTATTAAACTAGTAGGTAAGCAAGAAAGTCCATATGGGGGAGTCTGGAGTTCAGAGGGTAGGGGGATGGATCTATTATTCCAGGATGTGTGGATGCGTGGGCTGGACCAGGGGAGGAGCAGGGCTGCAGCGGTCTTCAACCTCAGAGCGCGGTCCGGGGGTCCGGTTGGAGTGGTCCATGAGCTCCAGGGGGTTGGGCGAGTGACCGAAAAATAAATAAAGGAAAAAAAAATGTTCGGCTCTAAAATGTATTAGTACATAGAATAAGAAATCCTCATACGCAGAACAGAACGCAGGGACCACAGGTATCTACCCGGTGACTACGGTTGTAGCTGACCCCCACGGGCACGGCTGATGCATGCTCAGTGCCACCGGTCACGTGGACGTATTGCCTCGTCAGTGGGTTCACGTGAAGGCCCAGGTCTCCAGTTCTGAGAGCGGGATAGGAGAAGCCGAGAATCAACCCGAGTCGCTTTGGCGTCTTTCGCTTGTTTTCACTCCCGATTTTCTTTTGTTTTCATTAATCAAAATATTTAAGAATTCTTCCCCTACTGTTCCTTTTTCCTCTACCCTATCGGTCTTTTTAGCTGTAAAACAAAGCCTTTGTTTGCTTCCAAATTTCTGCGCTTAGTCATGTTCCTCACATTTTCCACATAATTGCCACCCTTGGCATTCTATGACAATGTGCTGCACATTTTCTGTCGCACAGCTGAATGTTTGTGAAAGGCGTCCAGCCAAGATGATTTTTTAAGTGCCCCACCTCATTCTTAAGAATCAAACCAACTCGTTGCAAATACACATCCATAAATCCACTGAGGGATTGTTTTCATATGGAACAGGGATGACAGTGGATTGCCTTTTTAGTGTTTTGCGTAAGAAATGCAACACTTTTTGCAAGAAATGTCAGATCTGATAGCTGTCCTCAAATGTAATTTTCTGTCTTGAATGTTAATTCACACCACAATGTCTCATCTAAACTGCACGTTAAAATAGACCACTGAGGGTATGTATGGTGACTGAGGGCTTATTTTTGTTTTGTGATGTTTAGTAAAACACTAAATTCCAAAATGGGTCGCAGGAAAAGATTTAAGGTCTCCCAAGTTATATAAAAAGTTTCTTTTAGCTTCAGTATACACATTCTGAGGCTCATTTCAGTTCTGTTAAAATATGTTTATGATTCTTTAACCTCTCTGCCTACCACCTCTTTCATGGTGCTATCTGTATGTGCAACTGCAAACAAACAGACTTTATGTTGGTACACCCCACTACCTATTAAAATGCAGTTTGATGCTAGTCTGCAGCAAATAGAATGGTAGAACATAGCAGGCTCCCATGTGGGTTGGTTTAGTCAGAGGAAAGCTTCTAAGAAACACATTATTGGCATTTTGGCAGACGCTCTTATCCAGAGCGACGTACAGTTGATTAGACTAAGCAGGAGACAATCCTCCCCTGGAGCAATGCAGGGTTAAGGGCCTTGCTCAAGGGCCCAACGGCTGTGTGGATCTTATTGTGGCTACACCGGGATTAGAACCACTAACCTTGCATGTCCCAGTCATTTACCTAAACCACTACGCTACAGGCCGCCCCAAACACCAATGTTAAAGGAGAACCAATATGAACCAATCGCAGACTCAGGAACATCGTAAACATCAGCCTTTAATTAGAGTAGGCAGAAAAATGGTCAAAGCACGGCAGGGAGGGCAACGTCATCGTGGTCGAGTCCAGGCAACAGGTCAGAGTCTTATTGAACAGGGTACAGTAGATCTGGCGGGTCGAAGTCACAGGGCTGCCGGAGGTCGAAGCCGGGAGATCAAGAAACAGGGGGCTGGAGAATGGGAGGGCTGAAGCACAGGAGATGGGTGCGGCAGGCAGGAGGGCCGGGCAGAGAATGAGGTCCTATCCGGGGCAGGGGCGGAGGAGTAGGCAGGAAATCTGGAACTGGCAAGGCATCAGGACTGGCAGGCTAACTGGCAGGCGGATCTTATTGTGGCTACACCGGGGATCGAACCACCGACCTTGCGGGTCCCAGTCATGTACCTTAACCACTACGCTACAGGCCACCACAAGACAAACTAGAACGGAAATGGAACTAGAAAATACGTGCATAAAATAGGGAAATCTGGAAATGACAAGAATGTAGGACAGAGACCCCCGAACGCGACATACCAAATGTGAAGCATATGCATCCAGTCCTGGGAGTCATACAGCCCTCCGCGCTGAGTAGTCAAGGTGGAGTTGACAACCTTTATGAATAAACCATCAAACCAGCAGGAATAATCCCCTCGGTCATCAAAGATAGATGAATACACATTGACATGTTCATGCCGGTCCCCGTGCCTCCCGTGATTTTGTCTCCACATCGATCCCAATTCCAGCAGCGAGGGTCAGAAATTTTGAACTCACGAGAGAGTAACCTTATAGGCTGGCAGCAGGTTGCCCAACGGGGTCAACACAAATCCTCTCTGAAACAGATTGACTGGGCGCAAATACAGGGAAAAAGAGCAGAAACATTGACACAGGTGCACTGAGCTGAAGCAGCTGAGGACTATTTGAACACGGGCAGCCACAGTGGGCAAACTTCATTAGGACTATATTTTATTTAAAACTATGTGTTCCCCCCTCCAACCCCCTACAGTTATGCAGGTCAGGAGTGGCACTACAAAAAGGTTTTTCCATGACGCAACATTCCTGTTAAATTAGGCTATTGGGTACAGTGCAGCCCATGACTAAAAATATGCATTGTACACTGTCCCCAAGAAATACACTCAGTAAGCACTTTATTAGGTATGTATTAGATATATTAAGACTTATGAAGTCTTCTGCTACTGTAGCCTATCCACATAGAGGTCTGATGTGTTGTGTGTTCAGAGATGCTCTTCTGCACACCACTGTTGTAATGTGTGGTTATTCGCATTACTGTCACCTTCCTGTCCGCTTCAACCAGTCTTCCCATTCTTCTCCGACCTCTCTCATTAAGCAGGCGTTTCTGCCCGCAGAACTGCTGCTCACTAGAGGATTTTAGTTTTTTGCACCATTCTGCAAACTCTAGAGACTGCTGTGCATGGAGGAGATCTGTTGTGCATGGAGGAGATCAGCCGTTTTTTATGTGAACATTAACTGAAGCTCCTGACCCGTATCTGCATGATTTTATACATTGCTCTGCTGCCACACGATTGGATAAACTGCTTATACACTGCATACATTTATGGCACCGCACCAACCACACGGGAAAATTGCAGTGCTATGAGACAATGAAATAGTGTTTCTGCACAGAACCCTGTGATTTTGGGAACCATCAATTGCCAGCGTTTCATTAAATGGGAAGAGAATTATGGTATACTAACTGAAGTAAATAAAAGGTCTCTGCTGATGGAAGTTCGCATGGTTGACAGGACTGTCAAAGCAATTCACAGATAATTAGTTGCTGGATGGTTTTTGTAAACAGACCTCTTTCCAACATGGTTCATTTAAACCCAAACACCAGCACCTGAGCTGCCGTGTAAGGTTACAACATTTTAGGGGAATAATAACGCTCAGTTACGCACAAATTAAACTGAGAGTGACAACAGCTGTCACATTTGCTTTAAAAGAGCTACTTTTTCAATTATACATCCATCAATCAGGACTACTACTGCAAAGTATCTGAAAGCCATTTTCATCAGAATCATTCCTGTACACGGGAACAAAACTATGCACTGGAAAACTCCAAACCACTCCCAGGAGAGCCACATTTGTATTATTTTCCAACTTTTATACTTTGTGTGGTCAAGTATACAACCAACAGCCAATTACTATACTTAAGTTCCAGGTAGCTTCAGTGTACAGTACAGAAAGTAGTAATCAATAGTGTGACTACATGGTGCTGTAGGACAAGCTCCACAGGGAATAATTTTACAACCTCTTCAATGAATGACCTTTCAAATGTCAATACAAGTCAACTAATCGAATTTGACAGCAATACAGCATTTGGTGGAGAATGTTATGTTTTGGGGTTTGTATTATTTGCACTGTATGTGCACTCCTGGTTGCTGAAGTTGGAATGAGTTTGCTCCCAGCAAGCACCGGGTCGGGAGCTATTTTGGTAGCCTACTGTTTAGAACATGTCCGCCTTTGTAACTGAACCTGTTCTGGAGACCATCAATCCATTGTCTTAACCTGCTTATCCTGAACAGGGTCACAGGGGGGCCGGAGCCTATCCCAGCATACATTGGGCGAAAGGCAGGAATACACCCTGGACAGGTCGCCAGTCCATCGCAGGGCATGCAGACCATTCACTCACACACTCATACCTACGGGCAATTTACACTCTCCAATCAGCCTAAACTGCATGTCTTTGGACTGTGGGAGGAAACCGGAGTACCCGGAGGAAACCCACGCAGACACGGGGAGAACATGCAAACTCCACACAGAGAGGCCCTGTCCGACAGGGATTCGAACCCAGGACCTCCTTGCTGTGAGGCCTGTTCTGGAGTAATCAGTAAAAAAGTAACTTCCACATTAGTTCTCTGTAACAAATAAGGAAATATAACAGAGAATCAAACAACTTAGAAGCTACTGAAACATCATGGACAGATAGAAATCAGATCCAGAAATCAGTTTAAACATGATAAATCAGGACTCGCTTCCCTCAGCTGCAGGGAAGTACAAGTTTTATTGTATTTCTGAATATTACAAAGTTGTGACATAAATATGGTATGTTTGAGTATTTCAAAGTGAAACCCCAATTTAATTACATGTCATTTGGCTGACGCTTTCATCCAAAGCGACTTACAGTTGATTGGACTAAGCACAATGCAGGGATAAGGGCCTTGCTCAAGGGCCCAACAGCTGTGGGGATGTTATCATGGCTACATCGGGGATCGAACCACCGACCATGTGGGTCCCAGTCATGTCCCTTAACCACTATGCTACAGGTCGCCCTTTTAATAATGTATGGGGCTTGGACATCATGTCTGTTAATGACAGTATTCATACTACACAATTGATAACACTGTTGGGTGGTCCCACTGTGTGAAGATGTTTTCTCTGAGCTCAGCCTTATTCCTATAAGGCAGCCTAGACATAAATGGTAAATGGCAGGCATTTATATAGCGCCTTTATCCAAAGCACTGTACAATTGATGCTTCTCCATTCACCCATTCATACACACACTCACACACCGACACACCGACACACCGACGGCGATTGGCTGCCAACCAGCTCGTCAGGAGCATTTGGGCGTTAGGTGTCCTGCTCAGGGACACTTTGACACAGCCCAGGCGGGGGATCGAACCGGCAACCCTCCGACTGCCAGATAACTGCTCTTACTGCCTGAGCCATGTCGCCCCCATGGCTTGGCTGAGTTAGGCATTGGCAATCGCCAATAAGGAGGCAACTGTGCACAGCACATCAGGTGTGGATACTCCATCTCTGTGGTGCAAGAGCTCGCCCCATGCCTATACGTCTGCACTGGTATCACTGGTTATGATCAGCTGGCACCAGAGGAAACACATTTAAAGTCTGGGGCAAAATCACGTGAGTTGCAAAGTTTATCTAAAAGTATAACGTGTGACAGCGCTGTCCCCAAGCCTTTCAAACTGGATTACCCACAGTCGAAGGCAGACACATCACGTCTCACAGGAAGAAAATGGGGGTGGATTTAAACAGAACAATGCAGTGGGAGGCCAGACAACATGCACTGAATTGCTCTGATCCTCACAGAAGAGTAGGAAGCAGCTGTTTACTGTGGTAAACCTTGGCCGATTTAGAAAATAATAGGTTATCCTTGCATGTCAGAATAAGGAGTGTAATGCTTCACGAGTACAAAAAATAATCATGCCCCTCTTTTGTTTATTTCTACTGAGCAGTGTTCAATCTCTCAGGTTCTGAATATTGCCCTTTTGGAATCTTCAATATTGAGTGACCTTTTGATTCCGATAGCAATCTTTTTTAGAACTGAAATAAAAAACGAGGCAATGCAGTTCTTTTGACTGCTGTACAATATATTAGACACAAATGGAACATTTTCTGTAAGAAAATAAAAAGATAATACGCACAGATAAAACTTTTGCACATCTTTTCCGTACACTTTTCAGCGGAATGGAAAATATTATCGAAAATCATGGAACATTCTTGAACATTCATGATCATAAATCAGATGTTTGTCTTGTAAAAACAATTTCTTCCATAATACGTATAATTAACACTGCAGTATGCTTGCAGTGAATATGTTCAGATTGCTTTGTTTTCTATTTCCATCCTAAATAATTGGACTACATATGTGATGTCACATTTCATGAACACAAATTAAGCATAAAAAGATCACCACCTGGTTGTCTCTATTCAGCACACAACACACCTGAAGCTATAGCAAGGAGGAATATTCTGGAATATAAGCGGGCATCTTTCTTGCTGCTGCACTGGGAGGCAATAAGGTAATATTTATTTCCATTGACAAAGACCAAGGCTGTATCTTAACTCTTATAAACTGTAATAAAAGAAAGTAGAGGAGCTACTTTCTGTTCTTGGTCATATAGTATGCCGTACTGTATGTGTACAAACACCCAAACAAGGCCTGGAATTGACTCACTGCCCAGGAATAATCACCGACTGTGAATTACTACGAAGCAACATATACATTTCATACTATTTGTCATTCGTTTTCTCATCAGTAAGATGACTTCATGACATACATTTTTGTTTTGTAAGCAGCATGTCACAGTAACAATAAATACAGTAAGATAATGTATAACTTCATTCAATGCTGTAAAATGTCATTGATCACTCACTTTGGTAAGTAAATCCAAGGTGTGAAATTAGAAATGGAAAATAAAGCCATGTTAAGATGCAATGCTGTGTTCTGCTAGTACGCAGTAAGATAGATATTGCAAAAAAATATATATTTTTGTTTTAGCATCATCTCTACTTCATTTCCTTCATTACAGTAACTGCCTGACATATTTCTCTTGGCTGTTGTCAAATAGATCTTTGTGATTTAAAAGTGAAGTTCTCTTTGAGGGAATGTTTCAGAGCTAACTGCCACTTCCCTTCCCTGCCACCTCTGCGATCCTGCTGTGAAAATAGTGTCATTCTAGCAGAGGGAAAAATGTCAGGTAGCATGTCAGATTGACAAGAGGTACGGATACAAGGCAGTAATTATGTGAACTTTTTCAGGGTGTGTATATTATAATTATTTCCGTACTTCTGGCACTGCTACAACTTTATTTATTTCTATGTTTGTTTGTTGGTTTATTTGTGTGTGTTTGTTTGTATGTTTGTTGGTTTATTTGTGTGTTTTTATGTATGTTTGATTGTTGGTTTATTTGTGTGTGTTGGTTTGTATGTTTGTTGGTTTATTTGTGTGTTTGTATGTATGTTTGTTTGTTGGTTTATTTGCTACACGCTGCTGCTCAGATATTGAATTTCATAACCTACGCGGCTCTTAATCAACTGAATCCATGTATGTGGTGCAGCAGCTGCTCACCCGCTGTTTCAGGGCTGAACTCTGGGCAGCAGCTCACCCGCTGTTTCAGGGCTGAACTCTGGGCAACTGCTCACCCGCTGTTTCAGGGCTGAACTCTGGGCAGCAGCTCACCCGCTGTTTCAGGGCTGAACTCTGGGCAGCTGGTCACCCGCTGTTTCAGGGCTGAACCCGGGCTCCCCTTTCTGCAGAGGGCGGCCCGGGGATCCCTGAAAAAGCGATTGCGATGAAGCGCTAAAGACCGTGTCCTGCAGTCTCAGCTACCGCTGGAACGCCGCAGCGGGACGTCGCCATAACGATATTTCAATTCATAAAAACCACCTCGCTATTCAGAATTTCAGAATCACGCTGTGAAGGCGCTGTGAGACGAGAGCCATTTCACGGGCCGCTTTTTATTTACATGCTCAGGCTTAGGGCCTCCAACTCTATCATTCACAGAGTGATTTAACCAGCTTCTGCAACTGAGCTATCAAGCCAGGATGGCAACCAAAAGTTTACACTATTGTTAGAGAAATTGATTGTCCGGAAGTCAAACTTTCAGGCTCTACTGTCAGTTTTAAAGGTGTAATAAATTAATAGATGCGGTACATCGGTCAGTGAGGCATGTCTATGTACAATACACTGCATATAGCACATATTTCTGTCCAATGCACATTTTACACACTAAAAACATTGAATACTTTTAGTGCACCCCATCAGAGAATGTTGCAACTACAAGTGGTTTCAGTCATTTATTACATATGTTTAATCACAGATATATTGTTCTAATTATTAATGTAAATATACATTATATTGCTGTTATTCAGTTGAATTTAGCTAGCAATTGGAATTACATTTTGTTTCTGCGAATATGATCTTATACTGTATCTCCAACTACAAGAATAGTTGATAATTAATTAATTATTAATTGACTCCACAATAATCTGCATCCACTCTAAAACAGAAAATATTCTCAGTGAGAAGAAATCTTACACATTCACTGTGTGAATTTGGTTTAGCAATAGTTAGAATAATTGGAAAACAAACCCCAAAAGGTTGCATTTCAGTAGACACCAGGATTGTGCCTGTATTCAAAAGGGTTCAAGAATAGTAACCATTTTATTTTGGGTATGTAATTTTCAAGCTTGTGTGAAGAAAAGGGGTGACACGTAAGGGGTTAATGTAATCACACCCGATGTGACAGTGAACCTCTCTACCCAGTTCTAGATGAAAGCTCATTTGATAATAATCGGAAGCGTATTTCATCCGTTTGCGCATTGCGACCGCAAAGCATGGAGAGATAAACACCTTTTCTGATGCGGCTCGCAGCCTCATTATTAAAATGATCAATTTGCCCCCTCGCTTCAACACGCAAGCCTTCCACGGGCGAGACATGCACTCATCACGCCGGTCAAATAGACACACGATATTCACATTAAACCAATACATCAGGAGGTCGTGTCTAACACACAAGGGGCCACTTTCAGCATTACAGTGATGAGTTCCAGCGATGCACAGAAGCCCCGTGATTTCACAAATATATATTTCATTTCATAGTTTTTCTTCTTTTGATGATGTCTCCTCTGCGTGTATACTGGGAATGCAGTGGAAGTGGATTTTCAGTGCCGGTACTTTTGCCCACCTGTGCTCACATGCTTCACCTGAGCAAATTTAAATTGTGCAGCATGCCTACAAGTGCAGTAAATGCTTTGGAGATTTGCAGGTCTGAGTACCTGCTTAGAAAACTGACTTTGCCAAACATGCTTCAGTGTGTGCTTTGAGTTTTCTGAGACTGTACAGGGCCCATAGAGATTGGCAATGCAAAAGTGTTATTTTCCACAATTCTACATTACCCAATTCATATAGAAGGCCTGTGTGTATGCAAATAGGCAAATAGCACAGGGAACTGGATAGGTTTATGGTCAATACAAAAATTATCATAGAAAGCATAGTGGATTTTTGTGATTAAAGAGTTGCATATTAATTATATGAATGCCTTGACCGTTGATCTCATACTATCAGATAGCAAGGGGAGAGGCAGCATGTATAGCTTGCAGTGTCCTCATAATTAAATTACTGTAAAAAGATCTTTAGGAAACAAAGAAACAATCAAAATGAAGCAGATAATTTCTCTGGTTTGCTTACTTCTTTTCACTTCTATATATTGACTGTCACTGGGCAGTCTACTGCACTCTGCTGTGTAATAGTCCATCAGATCCTAATGCATAGCTTCTGAGCCTTTTCAATGCATTCCAAGTCAATCAAATGTAAATCATCAACTAAATATTTTATGAGGTCATATATTTTAGAGGTAGTAATTCAGCATGAAAGCACAGATGGATTCCACAAAATACCTGACCTTAAATTATGGTTAATAATATTGCAATCCCCGGTTTAAATTACAGCTTTGCCATTTCTACTTTGATATCCTTTATTATGTGCTATAGGCGATATATTTATAGCGCTTTATAATTGAAGAATTAAAAGTTTTGAATTTTGACCATTTGAATTAGATTCAGTACAATGCACTGCGTGAGAGTACCGCAGCTGTTCCTGCCCTAGGTGCAATCTGTCTGATTGCTCACCTGCTGGCAGTGCATTATGCCTCGTGATTCAACCTGAGCAGGTATAAAAGTGATATAAACAAAGTCACTAGGGCATTAAGCAATTTGCAGATTTCCTAATGCCTGGTTTTCGGAGTAGAGGGTCATCTACAAATAGACTAGCTAGTAAACAAGACACATCTATTCCGCCGAAAGCGAAGGAAGCCCTGCATGGCCACAATCTTTGCATCTTTAAAACAGACCCCTTATATCAGAAACTGCTATCCAGTTGGGTTTTCCTGCTCTAGGCTGTGGCTGTCCAATCAGCTCTTTCAGTGTCCAAGACAGGCGTGCCCAACTAACCAGTACAGTTATTTGAATAATGGAGTTTACAGCATGTCCAACTGAACGAAAAAGGTCATTGCGGTGTGTGGGTTGGGTTCCCTGCAGCAGAAAAAAAATTCAAAATGGCCGCCATTTGAACATTGCCCTTGAGGTCCATGCTAATTTCACCCCGAGCCTTGCTTCACATGGAGTGGTCCAGCAGGTTCAGGAGAGCTGGCAGGCAAGTGAAGATAAGAAAATTAAAGTGACATTGCAGAGCTTGCTGAAGAGATGGGAGGCTGTGACCGTTCCTTGGTTTAGAGGCAGTGGGAGGGGGACGAAAGGGGGTCTGGACTGATCTCCCCGGACATCCTATTTTACCACCTGGGAAGAAGGGTGGAGAGGGAACAAGTTTTGTTGTGGAGAGAGCTGTGGAGAGAGATAACAGATTACAGGGAGGAAGGGATGGAGAGATAAGGAACCAATATAAAGAATGGAATGAACTTGAGAGGACAAGTTTTACTCTTGAGAGTCTGCTTTCACTCTCTCTCTCTCTCTCTCTCTCTCTCTCTCTATATATATATATATACATTCATTCATTCATTCATTATCCTAACCCGCTTATCCTGAATAGAGTCGCAGGGGGGCTGGAGCCCATCCCAGCACACATTGGGCGAAAGGCAGGAATACACCCTGGACAGGTCGCCAGTCCATCGCAGGGCACACATACCATTCATTCACTCACACACTCATACCCATGGGCAATTTAGACTCTCCAATCAGCCTAACCTGCATGTCTTTGGACTGTGGGAGGAAACCGGAGTACCCGGAAGTAACCCACGCAAACACGGGGAGAACATGCAAACTCCACAAAGAGAGGCCCCGGCCAACCGGGATTCAAACCCAGGACCTCCTTGCTGTGAGGCGGCAGTGCTACCCACTGCACCATCCGTGCCGCCTATATATATATATAAAACCCAAAACATATAGGAAATTCAGTATGGCAGAAAATCCGATATGGCAGAAATTGTGTCTATTGAACTTGGCTTCATCCAACGAATCCAACGGTACCTCATTTTTTAAAATCGGATATACAGCTCAAAACCTAAATGCATAAACATACCTCCAACTTTGTTCCATTGGTGGCGCTAGAGTGCTTGAGATAGAGACATGAATCTTCAAGGAAATAATTATGGGACTGTCCTCAATCAGTGTGCCAAATTTCAAAACTGTTTACCATAGGGTTCTAGCGGCTGCCATAGACACTGTAGCCAGAAGAAAAGATGATGATGATGATGATGATGACACACTGTGTGCCTATGCAGCTTCACTGCATGGCCCCCAAATACACATATTTACCCCATACATTGAAAAAGTATTAGTGTCAATAATTCCAAGAAGGATAAAAATATATAAATTAAAAAGTAAAATATGCTCTCTGATTTAACACTGAATATTATGTTACATGTGTGTCACTGGCGGGTTCCAGAGTAATTATCCCAGTTGAATTATAATTATTTCGTGAATTTACATATTAAGGTAATACTGCATTAAGCTCATGTAGGATACTTGCTTTTTTTATTCGAATAATGTTCCAGCTGAAAAGCCTTTTACTAAAATCTAACATTTTTAACATATAAAATGTGCTCAACAGAATATTATAACTATGCAATTTCCTTTTCCCATCACCCAAGATTTGGATGTGCTCTATCACAATTAAACTTTGTGGCCTGATCGCATTTTAATATCCGCCAATGAACAATGTGTTATCTGGCTGTTTAATCATTCCTGGCACAACAAAGTCAAGTCTGTTCTAACCTCTTTGCTCATTTCTACTCATTGCCAATATTGCAGCTCTTGTTTTATACAATACAGGAACTGGTTTTGCGCAAAAAAAAAGAAAAACTCTGGACAGGGAAGCTCCAGTGGGAGATTACAATCAGTAACTATTGTATTTGTTACCATGCCAATATCGTTTGCCAGTTCATTTCTACACGGGTCTTGGGCAAACTATTATTGACCAGAATAGAGCAAATAAGCAAGTAAAGTATTGGGAAAGACCACATGAATATAATCTCTACTCACACTATAGTTGCCCTGATTTAGAATTTGTCCAAACCGGCCAACATGCAGCTGTGAATGAGGTACGGTGGGATTTCTTGTCAGGAACCTCATTTAAGGGGCCTTATTTCCGAATATGTTACACGGGACATTATATTGTCTGGTCGGTAACACAAACTGGACCTGTACAATTAATAAATAAAAAAACAGACATTCTTGTCAGAAACAGGGCGTCTGGCAACCCTAACACTTTTAAGTTTAAATTAGCCTAGCATGCTGTGGGTGCTGAATGCCAGTGAAACTGGGGAAGATGGCTGCACATTCAATTCCCAAGCTTTACCATCTCTTTCTCAGAACAAGACGGCATTTGTTTGAGACGAATAAAACCACTTGGATTTCTAATTTTCCTCTGGATTGCACTTAATTGGATAAATGATATACCAAAAAAAGAGCCCTGCGCTGTGAAACAGAAGTATAGCGATCCCCTGGTAGGATGAAGCAAAACTAATTAATCTTGCTGGGGGGCAGTAGAAGTCCAATGAGACTGCCTTTAAAACCAAAAAAAGGAAATGCATTCACACTCGCGATAAGTACGTGAAGACATCCCACTGTGATGCTGCTGAAGAATTTTATTTTTTCACTAAGAAATCCTGGCTAAGTCTACCGGTAATGTATGAGATCCACTGTAGTACACATATATGGGGCAGAATATAAAGGAGATGCTTAATTAGACGTATGATTTCCATAAAAACATTGCCTGTTAGTGCTACAAAGATGGCAACTGAGTCACACAAGTGACTGCATGGATTCTTCAAATTGTCTTCTAAAAGAAGAAAAATTTAGTTTACATTTTTAAATTTTAGTTATAAATTAACTTATGGAAAGGCTGAAACTTCAGTGCACCAAAACCATTCCTTGAAATTACTTCAAATCATCTCAGTAGTATTATTAAAATATTAATTATTTGATGGGAATAAAAGATGTATTTAGCCCATTTGGAGCTTTGTATGGAACCCCTCGCAGTGACATACTAATAGAAAGAGGCATAGACGAACATACAAGGCAAAAACACGTTGTTAAGGAGAAAGGTCAGAGGAAAAGGGTCAGACTGCTCAAAGCCGACAGGAAGGTGACAGTAACCACACATTATAACAGTGGTATACAGAAGAGCATCTCTGAACACACAATGCGTCAAACCTCTAAGTGGATAGGCTACAGCAGCAGAAGACCAATAAGTCCAAAAAAAACAAATACCTAATAAAGTGCTCACTGAGTGTAATTTTTTTCAAATAGTGTGTCCTCAAAAGACAAGATCATAGCACAGCACTTCAAAAAATATAACACCTCTTCAGTGTTCATTTTATATCATAGGCACCAATAACACAGAGGACTCCTGGGCTCACTATAAAAGATGTATATATTCTTTGTATTATACTGGTTTCTTTTCCAGAACACAACCCCAATATTGGCTAATGGCCAAAAGAAGCCAGCAGGCCAAAGGTATATTATATCTGCAAAATGATGTATATTTAAAATTGTAGCATACAAAAAAGGTAAAGGAGAAAACTACACACTAGATAATGTCTTGTTGCAGATTCAAATGGAGAAAATTAAATCACAGTAGGAAATAAGGCCCTTTCTGGGTTTTTTTACTTGGTTTTTTTTTTTTTTTTTGCTGAATTCAGGGACGTTAATGAGATGTGATCTGTCAGGCTTCACTGCCTCATTAAACTGGCAGAATCTTACACTGCACGCAACACACTGCTGTCCAACCTGGGGTCACTCAGCTATTCTGTCACGGTCTCCACTGCGGGTCAAAAGTGCAATATTCTGTTTAGGCAGCATCTGGAGAATTCCGTCCTCCTTGCTATCAAGATGCAGTCAATGGCAGGGGTGCACTTTTGAACCCGAGCCGTGAACAGCATGTGACATCCAGAGGCGCGCTGATGAAGGCGCTGGAAACAAAGAGGAAATCTTGCGATCCTCGGGGACCCGATGGCGTGCAGAGCCGGGGTTTGAGGGCCCCGGGGCGGGCTAGCCTGCTGAAGACGTACGGCTTTTCCATACGCTAAGCTGAGACAAGTATGTAGAAGTGCACGGGAGGTTTCGTCTTGCAGGTATTTCTGGTAAGAGGATTTGAGTAAGCCAGAGGTCAGAAGATACAGTTTGCAGCTTCATTTCAGAAATGAGTCGGCACTGGATTAGTGATACGGAAGATCACTGTCAGCGACTGAATAAGGGCCCGGGGAACTTCTGTGTACCAGGTCACGTAGAAGCACGCAAGCGGGAGGCCAAGTCCTAATCTGAGTTTTGTGAATTTTGCATTATCTATGCTTCTACAGGGACTGCTTTGAGATTTTCATATCAAGGTTTCAGCTGCAAGTACAAAAGAAAGCAATGACTTTTGAAGGGATCCACTGAATGTAAAATTACTTTAATGTAAGGAAATGTAAGTTGCTGGGTTCACCAGCTTTCTGTGCGTTCGGTGAGAGATTCTTCAAGGCTAATAGAAATTCAGATAAAACCTTTTCCTGTAGAGATGGTTTGTATGGACTTTTCTTTTTTCTTCCCACTAGGCTGCTTCACTTAGTTATCTACAGTATTTGTACACCACTGCCAGTTCACCCAAAGATTAGAGCAACAGTTATTCATGATCTTATCAATACAAGGAGGGGGTACTGTAACATTTTGTCACACATTTTTTGGTATTGTACACTAAGTGTAATTACTGTACACACAATTACACACATCACACACAGGAATGTTTAATGTTGTTCATATGTAATGCCAGCATGTTAGTCTTGTCTCAAACCATTAATGCTCAGGCAAATGCTAATTAACATATGCTGATTAAACATCACAGAAATTTTTTTATGGCAGTAAAACCAGTGACCCGCTATGATCATTCACATTCTGCGATCCAGAACAGAAGTGAGACTTGTGTATGCTGATGTGTGTGAAACCAGGAAAATTAATTGAAATCTGAACAGTGCTCTCATGTTTTCGTAATCGAGGGTAGCATTTATGACTATGACATGACATTTGTAATTTCAGGCAAAATAAAAATCATCAACTGAAAATGTTTGGATTGTGAACAGGTTCTGCAGTGCTCTCTCACGTTGCTCCTGGCTCGTCTCGTTTACAGTTTCCGCTCCGGTCTCATTAATGCTCTGCTTGTGTTTCTGACCCTGCAGTGGCGGCATGTATTGGATTACTCCGGCAGGAATGTGATTAATCCACAGAGCCAGGCTCTCCAGACCCACCACGAGCTACGTCACTGTCCATAGAGCCACGCTCTCCACACCCACCACGAGCTACATCACTGTCCACAGAGCCACGCTCTCCAGACCCACCATGAGCTACATCACTGTCCACAGAGCCACGCTCTCCAGACCCACCATGAGCTACATCACTGTCCACAGAGCCACGCTCTCCACACCTACCACGAGCTACGTCACTGTCCACAGAGCCAGGCTCTCCAGACAAACCACAAACTACGTCACTGTCCACAGAGCCAGGCTCTCCAGACACACCACAAACTATGTCACTGTCCACAGAGCCACGCTCTCCACACCCACCACGAGCTACGTCACTGTCCACAGAGCCACGCTCTCCACACCCACCACGAGCTACGTCACTGTCCACAGAGCCACGCTCTCCACACCCACCACAAGCTACGTCACTGTCCACAGAGCCAGGCTCTCCAGACACACCAGAGCTACGTCACTGTCCACAGAGCCACGCTCTCCACACCCACCACAAGCTACGTCACTGTCCATAGAGCCACGCTCTCCAGACACACCAGCAGCTACGTCACTGTCCACAGAGCCACACTCTCCACACCCACCACGAGCTACGTCACTGTCCATAGAGCCACGCTCTCCAGACACACCAGCAGCTACGTCACTGTCCACAGAGCCACACTCTCCACACCCACCACGAGCTACGTCACTGTCCATAGAGCCACGCTCTCCAGACACACCAGCAGCTACGTCACTGTCCACAGAGCCAGGCTCTCCAGACCAACGTCACTGTCTCCTGTCTGTCTGTCGGTCTGCCTGCCTTCGCTCATCGGAGAGCGCTGCTTATTGCATCTCCGGCTCGCTCTCTTCCGTGACGTCTCTCCCTTCGCAGCAATCTCGTCCGTTTGCAATGATGGAATTAATTCTGCCGTGCCACATGGTTCTGTTCTTGTGGATAATAGGCTATAGCAGGACTCCAGCCCAGTCCAGGAGCTCTGCTAGACTGGATCTGGAGGAGGGGCGGGTATAGAAGCAGCCTCCAGGTAATTCCGTGCACCATAGGAAGTCTCAGGCCTCCCGCAGGAGGCTATGAAACTCTCTGACAGATTTCATCATTACTCAATTATTCAATTGCTCAATTATTCACTGGCCTTCTGAATGAGCCACACGGTAAAAGGCACAGAGTCATAATTAAGGCACAAATGGAAAAAAACGCCTTCCTATCTTCCTTCATCACGATAAACAAGTGAAGTGCTGGCCCATTTGAGTTCATTCGAGCAAAGGGTTGCAGCAGTAATGGACATGTGAGAAGAAATGCGCACTGGAACGTCTTGGGCTTTTATAGCTTTTAGAGCAATGTGGCTGGCTTACACTCCGCAACATTGACCATGAGGGTGTGGCTGAATCCTGAAGTGCGAGCTACACTTTCACCAGTGCAGAGTCATCCCCACTCTCACAGCATCAGGAGAAATAGGCTACTGATGTTGCATCATCACTATTTTACGCTATAATAATACATTGTTATTTTCTGCAGTCCCACATTATGGCTAACACCAATTATGCTCCAGTTCTGATGAGATCGAGAAATTGTTACTTCATAATTCATAAATAAATAATTTGTTATTTTGCTGATGCCTTCTGGGTTTCAGACCATGTACCTTAGCCACTAGGCTTCAGGCTGACCCTCATCTGAAAGAAAACCTGGGCAGGGGTTAAATGAATAGGCCTTCCTGCAGACCTGGAGGTGGAGCTGACAGAGGTGGTTTATTTTCATCACGTTATCAACTGTCATCGATGCCCGTCCATTGGCATTCATTACTAAATTATCAAATGAATAATCTTATATACAGAACCATGACATTAGAACAATTTGTTTAGTGACTGTAGGCTTTGTTATTCTGGATTCTGTTGTCCTACCCGGTGCTGCATTTTGGAATTTGAGAGCCTGGTTCCAAGAAATTCAAGATACGCTGCTTAAATTAATGAAAGAGTTTATCTACATTATGCAATTTGCTGACCAGGCTCAGATTTTTCTTATTTGACTTCGAATGCCTATTAAACTGACCTTGAAAGTTTCTGCTTTCATGAGAGAGGAATGGGGGGGAAAAAACCTGAAGCAATAATTTCATTAATCTCCTCTAATGTGGCTGTAGGGCTCGGTCCAAACTGTAGGTTTTAAATCGCATCATGTTAGATTAGAGGAGAATTAATGTATTTAATGTGTCAGGTCCTGGAAAATGGTGAGAAGAATACAAGTTTATTGACTTTATCTACAAAGCATGCCTTAAACTATCCCTTGGAAGTGCACAGTGCATCTCAACAGGATTTGAGAGAACAGACAGGGAGGTTTAAGGGCAGAAAAACAGAAGCTGGGTGTGGGTACGTGTGCGTTGTTACACAGTCCCGTGTTACAGAGGACTAGCATTCTTTGAATCGGAATTATTAACCAGTCGGTGGTTTTCATTATTCATTTAATTGACAGAGGCCTTATCTGTTCATAACTGGCCACCATCCATAAATGGCAACACTAATGAATAATCGAAATGCAACATCCCGGAATAGCAGTCCTTTGGGCTGCAGTTAAACCTGTAGATTAAGCCCAGGCTATGAACCGCTGATTTACTATGCATGAGAACTGCACAGCACATGAAAAACAATGTCAGTGTTTATTTATTAAATTTGTCATTTCATTTAATAATGCATCGTTCTTCTGTGGCTCCATAACACTTTCGATAATTCTTTGATTGACAATTGGTGATATAATAAAGGAGATGTTTTCAAATATTAATCCATCCATTTCATAAATACTAGTCCTAATGTATGCCAGAAAAGTTTTCATATCTTCTCAATTGTCTCAAATAGTTTCAAAATTGACATTGAAATGAATGAATTCATTATCCCAGGTAAAGTTATCCTCACTTAAACCTTCTTGCTCTATGTTATTAAAGATTTTTGATAATAATTAGCTAGTGAGCTGATGCTTTTATCCAAAGTGAGTTACAGTTGATTAGTGTAGGCAGGGGACAATCGCCCCATCCCTGCAAGGTGGGGTTAAGAGCCTTGCTCAAGGGCCCAACAGCTGTGCGGATCCTATTGTGGCAACACTGGGGATTGAACCACCGACCTTCTGGGTCCCACTCATGTGCCTTAGCCACTGGACTAAAGGTGGCCCGAGCCTTTCAAACATTTGAGAGCACCTCCCTGCCCCCACCTAACCCCCACATCTCATTAAAGATTGTATTCTCTGGTAAGTGGGCAACATTTCTCCCAGGATTCTTAGGGTAGCAATCATGGTTAGGGAACCCGACTGGACTTGCAACTCTGACATTGAACAGTAGCTTCAATTTCCCAGTGGGATGCTCCTTAACCTGAATTTCTTATGTACATATCGTGTTTTATAAATGGATTGTATGTAACGACTCTGGGTAGGAGCATGAGCTAAATGCCTGAAATTTAACATATATATTTTTTTTGTTGGAAGCCGGTGGATCCTCACGACTACTCCAGCAATACCTGTTTTGACATTTGATCCGCGCGGAATACTTATATTTCTTTCCAATAACATGTCTGTGCTCTTTCCACTGACATTCTGTGAAAATGTCCAGCATGAGCAGAGTTGGCATTTACAGCTCCTAACAGCGAGCACATAAGAGAGAATTAATTTGTGAGAGTGAAAAGGTAAATATCAGCAAAGGCTTTAAAAAATATAACTTTTTTTATTTTCTTCTTGTTAACACTTGAAAATCAATTTTCTCCCTCCTAGAATGTGGTGACAAGGGAGTCACCACAACAACAAACAACTCATTATAGTTCTAAAATAATACAAGACAAGTACCTTACAAGATGTATTCAAAGCTGTTCAAGAAGCACACATGGAGACGTGTTTGTCTTTGCAAAAGAAAGGTGTCGTTAATTCCCATTGCAACAACACTGCATATTGATTTGTACTCTGTCACACTGGAATGTGTGAATTTGACCCAGAAAAATATCAACTTTGGAGAACTACATCAGGAGACTCCAGTCCACTCCTGCCTCCCTCAAGAAACAAAGCCAGGACTCATACTGTACAAACTGGTAACCTCTCCTCTGGACTACTGCCAAATCTCGCCGGCCAGAATGTACCATCAAGCCCATGTCCAGAATGCTCCCTGCGTTTCAGTCAGCCTGCCCAAACTCACACACGCTACGTCACTTTTGATCACCCTTCTCTGGCTTCCGGTGGCTGCCCGCACTCAGCTCAAATCACTCAGGCTGGCAAAGTAAACTGTGAATGGCGCTGCCGGTCCCCGTCTTCACACAGTCATTACGGCACGCGCTCTAACCAGGCCTCTCCGTTCGCCCCCTTCTCTCCGGCTGGCCGCCTGCCTCTCCGAGCACCTGGCAGCCGCCCGGCCCCGGCTCGGCCCTGCCCTCCTCAGAGTGACCTTCCTCAGCCAGGGAGGAAGGCACATTCGCCGGTTGTTTTCTGCAGATGTCTAAAACCCGGCTTACCAGACTGCTGTACGCCTCAATGTTTTTTTATTTGAAACGAACCGTTCTTTCCTTTTAAGTCATGCACCTGGACAGTGGCGCACTCTCGGAAATAAGGTGACAGTGGTACATTTTTTGTTCTTCAAGGATCAAATTTCCCAAACGTACCCTGAAAGTACAGTAGTGTTCTCTTTGGGTACAAATGAATACATTTCCCAAGCAAAAATATACAAATTAATTAAGTATTCATTTCTGACTAGGGGTACAATTCTTTGTACGTACAGTATATAGGGTACCACAAGCATTTGTACATTTTTAGGTACCTTATTCTGTACCATTATTTCTAAGAGTGCATTGCATGAGCTGCAGGATGTTTGGAGTATTGGGTTATTAGTTCTTAATTTGACTCTGCACTCCACAATATTAGATTTGTAATCAAAGTATTCACATGTGGTTAAAGCTCTCAACGTTTATTAAAGGGTATTTTTTTTTAAATACATTATGGTTTCACAATGTACACATTACAGCACTTTTCATACTTTTTGTAATCAGCCCAGGTGTTACACTGCCTCAGTCAGGCAGAAGCACACTGTGATACTTCAGCCACTGCTGATCTATGTGCAGTTTCTAACACTGTAACACAACCATTTTTTAAAAATGTCCATTTACTAGATTATGTCTACACTTACTACTTACCAAACATACATATAGAACCAGATAATGTACCAGTGAAATATTTCATTTGAAGTGATATATTTCATTTGAAATATATCACAGCAATATCTATGATTTCACATTGACCATACTCCCTTGGATTCCTCCTATGCAATTCAGAAGATATATGTGGTTCTGGTAAGCAATATAAGCAATAGTACATGTATCTCAATGCATTCTGTGTCCTCCTGAAGCAAGGCCTCTTCCTGTGTGCCTCCATGTTCAATGTACACACAGACTGAATCCAAAACTGTAAAACTGTGCTCTGGATATCTTTCTTTTGCTTGGGTAGCGCGATGTAAGCTAATTAAGCATTTTAAAAACAGTGTGCTGACAGAATAATTAAATGTTTTATCTGGGTGTGTTTAATTAAAGTGCAAAGAACACCACCGAGTGGAACACTTAAAAATAATTACCATAATTGAAAGTTACTCTGTCGTACGTATCTATGTAGGACAGCCTGTATTTTGAGTGCAGAAAAATAAAGGTTTTCTCACAGGACTTTGGATCCATTTTATTCGTGGTGAAAGAGAGGCTAATTCAGAGATCTACATCGGGGCCTCTGCTTGACATGGTTTAATTATGAAATTTTAATTCTAAATCTGCTTTGACAAGGCATCTTGCCCAACGACAGTGTGTGTCCCTCATCAAGGGTAGCTAACCAGAGCACAGAACCATCAGTAACATGTGCTGGCAGTGAAATGCCACTGAGGCCCTGAAAAGTGGTGTAGGGTCCTATCTGCATGCAAAATTAAAACATGAATGAAACGGAACTACCTATGTTCTGAGAACAGTAAAAGGCAATATGTCATTATACAATA